>NC_090885.1:12043177-12068177 GCF_036669925.1 Montipora capricornis | reverse complement strand
AGTTTGCTCCAAATGAAGTATTTTCCTCCATTTAGATTACTCTGTCCCAGGACTTGCGGAAGCAGATAATAAAGAAAAAAGTAAAAGCAGTCCCTGGACAGTATATGAACCCGGAGCACCCACTTTGAAGGAACTGTTTTAATCCACTTAACCAATAAAGACCAACTAACTAGTAAGCGTGCCGATTATTTACCAAAGCTAATTAGTATATATAAAAAATCATCGCTGAATAATAGTTAAGTCTAAAGCTTGATTATAAAATGGTTAGTTTTCTCTTGAAGTTTGGTAACATTTTTCACTGTGTGGTGGAAAAAGAAGGGGTTATTAATCAAACGTTCCCAGGTTCGAGTCCTGCGAGTCCAGACATTGGGGTTCGTTCATTTTCCATGATGCCTATCAAACTTTCAATGTCCAAAATGAACGATAATACTTCACTAGGATCAAATTAACAATTAAGAATAATCCTTCAATTGAGGGAGAGACTTGGTTGTTTATATTTAGAACACAATTTCCGCCATTGTGCACCTTAAACCTTGTTCCCAGGGCCTTACCCCCTCGGCGAAAAAGGCCCTGGAAACGAGGTCGGTCAACTTTCTTTCCAGGATGTCTCCGTTTGCGTCTAATATGCATCTCTTAAATAGGGAAATAACCATGAAGAGAAAAGGGACACCAGATATTCGCCTCTTGTAACGTGCTCCTGGGAAGATTGCTCATTTCTTATATTTGTATTTGGAATTTGGTCTAAATTTTCTCTGTCGAGTGTATCTAATTCATATAAGACATATTTATACATACCATTTGCTTGTTCCCGTCATTTGTTGCCACGTGACTCAAGCCGTAAGCGATTTCTGCAGCCGAAAATCCCAGACTGCGCCGGTCCGCGGAGTTGCAAGCTTTTCCCAGCAGTTTCAGAATGTCTTTAATTGGCTCTGCATGAAAATGTTTAAAATGATATCAAATTCACGCACAAAGAAGAAAGTTTATGAAAGTGAAAACTTGAAGTGCATCGAAGTTATTCTTTGAAAGACTTTTGCTACGCAATCAACCTTTCTTTATTTAACTTAATTCAGTTCACGATTTAACTTTTTTCAGTTCACGATTTGCATTTACTCCTGGGGTATGTCTATCTTATTCAACATATAAATTCAGTTTCCGTGAATTGATTATTTCGTTATTTGTTTCGTTGAGGAAGGCGCTCAAATGAAGAGAATAAGACAAGGTTCACATTAAGATGATTAAATATGAGTGCACACAGTCATGAGTTGGCATCGATCGTCAACAACTATTTTACCACAATTTCTTGTATCGCGCAATCTAATTGGCTAATTTGTCGTTGTCGATAAGAGTCTAGAAAAGCCGGCTCGTGTCGTGCTCGCGTCAATTTGTCTCACAATGTATATAGCCAATCAGGAACGCTTGTTTTGGGAAATAAACCAATCATATTGCGAGAAAGTTATAGACAACGTTTTCCCTTTCTTTCTGTCAGGATTTTGGCCACGCCCTGCGCCTCTCGAGTCCACAACATTTTGACCACTGTGATGAAGAATATCGTTGTTGACAGGAGTACAGACAACGCTGAACCACTTTCGATTTGTTAAGTGTACCATTACCACATTTACCCTGTAATTTATTCTGTTTCGGTCTGCCTCATCAGGACAAAAAAGAAGACAACAGGATTGTACAAGTGTTCCCAATACCTTCAGTGGCCATGATCAAGTGGTTGTTTGTCTCGTCCACTAAATAGGCCAGGCAAAGAAGTGAAGTCATTCGGTAAGTAGGGAACGTGGTTCGGAAGAAGCTTAGAAGTGTCTCTACTGCGCCACTGCTGTCAAAGTACTTTTTGTTATTCATACGCTTTGACAAATTATGAAGCACCCCTAAGACCTCGAAACCTAGGCTTCCTCTTGTTGAGAATCTTTCAGCTTTGCCGTCGGGGCATTCTAGAATTGTCTGGAAAAAAAACACGAAGAAAATTAGCCTCATCTGAACGAAGACTGGCAAAGGAATGTACCATTGGTCATCTTTTGACCGTAAAACGCTTTCGAGAAATTGACAAAATTAAAACAAAGTCTTTCGGAAGTGTTATTGATTTCCAAGACTCTCTTCCCTGTTGTACCTGCGCAATTCGAAGTCTGCTAATTGGTAACAGTTTGAGTGTGCGTTTCATGATGTTAATCCAGAGCGTTTGCTTTGAAATTCGGAGCTCCCGGCCTAGAGACCCGTCTTGACCATTAGCAGAATTTGATCCAGCTAGTCCCAGTTTCAACTTCTCTGCTACGCTTGTGAATAGCCGGTTGGGATTCTTAAAAGCTCTTCTTTTCTGTTGTTCATGGATGTTTCACTGACGCTAAGAAGACCCGTGAGGAGTGGTCAATTAAGTTATCGTTATCATTACCATTATCATTATCGTTACCTTCACCATTACCGTTACCGTTATCGTTATCGTTACCATTACACCATTACCATTACCCTTATCGTTACTATTACCGTTACCATTACTGTTATCGTTACCATTACCGTTATCGTTACCGTTACCGTTATCGTTACCCTTATCGTTATCCTTATCGTTACCGTTACCATTACCGCTACCTTCACCGTGATCAGTATCGTTATTAATACTGCGCGAAATTGCTTTTCGAAACTAAATTGACTTCATTTCGTAAGGGTTCGATTTCATACTTCGCGACACAAGGCTGTGTGCACAAATTCTAAAAGAGCGTCACTCATAAGTAACCGTCTTTGGATGCAACAAAGGAAACTTGGTACCGACAAGTTAAGGCGTCTTCACATCTTCATCGTTACTATTACCGTTACCATTACTGTTATCGTTACCATTACCGTTATCGTTACCGTTACCGTTACCGTTATCGTTACCCTTATCGTTATCCTTATCGTTACCGTTACCATTACCGCTACCTTCACCGTGATCAGTATCGTTATTAATACTGCGCGAAATTGCTTTTCGAAACTAAATTGACTTCATTTCGTAAGGGTTCGGTTTCATACTTCGCGACACAAGGCTGTGTGCACAATTTCTAAAAGAGCGTCACTCATAAGTAACCGTCTTTGGATGCAACAAAGGAAACTTGGTACCGACAAGTTAAGGCGTCTTCACATCTTTCTTATGCTCGTGCTTGCGTCGCTATCGAAAATCAATCATAAAAAAACGTTAAAAAGGAGAGCAACAGCGGGTTCCAAAAGGGTGATATAGTTAACTTTACAATTCTCCTTGGACTCCGACGCAGGTATAATACTGCCGGACATACCTGATTGTCCCTGAAGTCGTGTGTACAGATCTTCAGACTTCGCAATATTTCCAAGCATTCCGTGACTGTGCCAGCTTCCCCGCAGGCCTCGCAAAACTTATTATGAAGATCAGTGAAGTTGAGAATGGCAATGGATATAGAATACATAACCTCTAATGCCCACTTAGCTTCGGAATTGGTCTGAAAGAAAACTGATCACGTTAGTATCTCAGTCTTCACATTTTTGTCGGCCTAGATCCTAAAGACCTGCATTTCGTCTTTTCAGATTCGTGGAGTTACATTTCTAGTCCAAGCCGAGAGCTACGAGACAAGATTTTCTACAATCAAAAACAGTCATATATCCCTCCCATATTTGTCAAGTCTTCTTGCGTCTCCAACACCGCCCCCACTGAAAATATTGTTTTTTTTTTGTGTGTTTTTTTGTTTGTTTGTTTGTTTGTTTGTTTTTTTTTGGGGGGGGGAGTGCATCAGGTCGCCACATCAAACAAAGTCAACATTGATCGGGGAGAGTAAAGGATTATTTAAGAGCTTTGCTGAAGGAGCAATAAATCATTGATATAATGAAAAGAGATGAAAATTGTTCTCTTTTAGCAATGTGTACAATCGAACTTTAGCGCCGGAAGATTGAAGAATCGAGTCCAGGTCAATTCAAAGAAGATAGACTCAGGAATGATAGAGAAAATACAGTAAATGAAAAATCAAATATTTAGATTGCGGAGTTGAGATGATTGATGTTAAAGAAATTGTCGCTGTAAAGTGAGTTACTCAAGCAGTTTTAAAGTACTGAGCCCGAAAAAAATGTCCAGGCTTCAACGGGAGTCGACTGACCTCGCCAATAAGGAGCCTTAGCATCGACGACGGCAACGGCAACGGCAACGAGAACGTCGTCGTTACATGTGAATTCGCGATATTGTAATTGATTCGCGACTATTCCAAGCATTTTAACGTGACAACGATGTGGAGACAGAAACGCATTAAAATGTTCAAAACAAGATGGCAGCCGAATTGTGTAAGTTTACAAAGTCTTATGGCTCGTATCCTTCCCATTTCACATTGCACGTCCTTACATTGTTGGCAGTTGTTGCGTCGGTTTGCATTGAGCTAAAGAGGTGAATGAAATGGTTTTAGACACGTTACATGAAATTTCATTTTCAGGCTTGCTTGCAACTGATAAAGATGCTTGTCTAATTGCGATGATCTTTCCAACTTAATTTCATTTCGTGTTATGATTCCGAAATTTAAATAAACGACATTTCATATACTCTAAAATCATTATGCAGTTGCCGGAAAGAAGCCTGAGAAAATTTAGGACTTGACGGGATTTGTATCTATGACCAAGCGATTTCTGAAATACAATCTAGTATTGCTCTGTTGACCGGCTGCTCAGGAATGTTCTTCGTGTCCTTTCGGAATTTCGATCCTGTTCATAGAGTGAACTAATCGTGATCGACTGCCAACCTGTGAGAACTCGTCGTCAGTGATAAGTCACTTAATCATAGGATAATTTGATGGTCTGTTATCTTTCGAATACTACATGTCCCGCCAAATCCGTGATACCTTGATAATATCCTGAGCCACGCTTATCCCTTGTCCCGTGTCGATCGAGAGCTAAATACCTTGGTATCTTTTTCAACTCCGTCCGTCTGACTTTCCTGCGTTCCAGGCGAGAATGCGTTGGGGTTCTTGTGATGAAGAGATCTTAGAATCTCAGTCAAGAGATCGGGAACGTTTACATCAACCAAGAAGTCCACAACTAAAGTTGTGCTCTGTTCATCGGGTAACTTAACGTAAACTCCCACTAAAGAGTCTGCTTTCCAGAAGGCTGCTTCACTGGCCAAATTCCCGGATGCTAGAAAATTGCGCAGGCTCCGGATAAGTTTCTCGGTTTCCGAAAGGTAGATGTATACATTTCGGTGATTTTTCTTGTATAATTGTAGAGTGTTTTTCAGGTCATCCTCCTTTGATTTGCTTTGGTCATTTCCAGCTGAAAATGGAATGATAAGCCAGTACTTTGCTTGGATCGATTTGACATCGTCACGTTTACCATCAACACTGTCACCGACTTCATCATCATCTACTTCTTTACGTATTTCTTTATTTTAATTAATTAATTAATTATTTATTTATTTATTTATGATAACTGAAGGTTTTAGAATCCCTCGAGGTACTAGCTTATACCCACCCAATCGTTAATGAATACTCAAATATTTAATTGTCTCTTAAATTGCCCAGATACGTGCGAGGATCAGTTCTCCCTTTCATATACAAACATGGCCGCGCGGAGATGCGAATTTCAGGTTCTCAAGAGTGAGCGGAGCGAAAGAGGGAAATATTTTTCAACACGAGAAGAGAAAATTCGCATCTCCAAGCAGTCATTAATGTTCTGTTTATCATAGAAACACCAATGAAATGCCAATATTGTTTGTTTTCCTTACGTAGAACAACGGCGCGATTTATTACATAACCATTGCAACAAGAATCTTCTGACATGTGAAGATATCATGTTTTTGCGCGAAAGCTCACCTGGTATTTCATTGGTGTAAATATAATAAACTACATTTATTTAATTGAAAGGATATATAGAGCTCATCTGGAAGATAGTGAACTATCCGGTGAAAAATAGGGCCACGCACCTTTGGAACGACCAACCCACCAGGCACCTCGATTCGTTCCCCCATTCAATGTGAACAGTGCTAAGTGTTCTCGTCTTGAAATATAGCTAATTCGATGCACCCAGATTTTGTTAAGGGTTACAAAATGTTCCCGTATATGCCTTCCTTATAAACCTCAATGTCTTTTGCGTCCAAAAATACAGGCAATAGGACTAACTGAAGTGCCCCTCTCGTGGGACAATTCGTGATGTGGAGTGCTTTAACCTAACAGTTTATAAAGCCTGTTAGACGGAGCCTATCTTAAAAGACTATTAAGTCTTCAATACAATTCGTAGTTATCAAGCAAGAGGCAGCACCCGCGGCATTTCCTTAATAGAGAGCTTTAGCAACTACGACGGGAACGGCAACGAGAACGTCATCTCAAAACATGAATTCGCGTTATTGTAATACCTTCGCGACTACTCCAAGCTTTTTAACGTGACAATGGTGTGGCAGTCCCTCAAGAATGAAACCGATGAGTCACGCTTAATTTTGGGGAGAAAATGAAAATTTATCCCCTAGTACTGACGTCCCATAGAACTTCAAATGTGACTATTTCACGTTGTAGTTTTGCTGACGACGGCAAAGAAATGGACAAAACTGAAAAATGCACGTGCAGGTCGTGCAAACCTCTGTTGTTTATCCCCACTATTTATGCAAATTTGTGACGTTCTCGTTGCCGTCGCCGTTGTCGTTGCTAAATCTCCCTAATTATTTTAAGGCCCGAGTGCAAGTTTCGTAAGTTTTATTTGAAGGCCCGAGGCCGGAGTGTAAGTCTTACCGCCAACGAAAGCGCTTCAAGGTCAGATAAGCTGAAACACATGTGACCTGAAGTAATGTGGTACCAACACCGAGAAATGGAAACAATCTGCTAGCGACAGTTCCAGCTAGAGATATGCCATTTCCATTGATGTAGCGCTCAGTAAACAGCAGGAGAAAGAACATACATAGAGGGAGACTCGGACTAATGAGGAAAACGAGTAAATATAGCTCCAAATTCCACAGAGTTCAGGGTCACATTAATTTGTCGGCGAATCTGCCCATCAGGTCCGAGATGGCTCAGCCAAAAACGAATTTATAGACTAAATAATTCAAAGTCGAGATTCTACTGGCCATCGAGGGATTGCCAGCAATGACGACGACGTAAGTCTTATCGAGCTTCCACCAAGTATCGTGGCCTTATGGCAAAATGGCCGCTATCTACGTATTTTTTTGTTTCTTGCAAATAAGCCCTTGTGGCCTCTTTCTTACACTTAAAATTCAAAAGAATATTTTACCTTGAACGAGGCAACCAGGGGTAATTTGCATGAAAACAAAGAATTTTTAAATGGTTACCATTTTGGAATAATGTGTTTATGGAACTCGTGGTTTCAAACGTAAACTTTGCCAAGCGATCAGTAAAACATATCCTGCAAACGAATCTGCGAGTATCCTGAGTGAAATAGAGAGCAATTTTCCCACAGCGGGTTTTACCAGATATTACAACATAAACGAACTATTTGAGCGATCTTGAAATGTTCAGTTCTGCATGATCGAGCGACTTACTTTGCATTGGCTCTGCTTTTCTTGGCCTCCATTTTATCATCTTAAACGTCGATAAAAGACGATACTTTAAGCTCCTCTTGCGCGATAGCCTCTCCAAAAGAGCAAACCTGAGCTAAATCAATGCATCCTACGTCAGAATAATAACAAAAATTAAATCAGCATAATTGTTAGTTATTGACTGATATTGTAACCTTTTATCTGAAAGAAACAAATAGCTCACAATTCCCGTAACAGCTAACTAAATCTTGATAGAGTTGCGTCCAGATACGGTTAGAAAGTTCACTCCCGCGTCTTTCGTTTCTGGAAACAAACTGATCAGTGGTTCCTGATGATTCTTTTGATTTCAGTCGACTAAAATAGGTCCACATGTTCTTGATTGTAGCTGACGTCACGATGGCCATGTTGGTGGAAAGAACAATGGCGAAAAATCTTTTGGGAACTTGACTCTACTATTTTTCAAAACATGCAGCTACATTTTTACATGACCTCACGGCCGCCATGTTTGTGCCCCTCAACAAAGAAAGAGCGGTCATATTTGTGTGCGCACCCAATCCTCCGGGAATTGAACTCTACTATTATGCAAACGTTTTCTTTTGTTTTCGTTGAAAAACATGGCTGTTGATCACTTGCGTGAAAACCAATCGTTTGTTTTGGAACCAACATGGCAGTCTTATCACGTAAGTGCAATCAAAGAATAAAGGCATCATTGATCAGAAGCTCTTGCCCAGACTACTTCGGCCGTCTCGAATTTCGTTTTAAATACAGAAACTCTGATTATTTTACTGACCGGCCGCGCCACATGGGCCATTTTTACCTCCGGTTAAAGATTTCATTGTTCGCAAGCTAAACCAATAAAAAATTTTTAATTTCGTTTTCTCGTGCGGGTTAGAGAAACGTTGGGATATAATGGTGGGGGGGGGAGGCAGCGCAAGTACAAAAATAAAGGCATATAGCTAAAATTTCGTTAAATTTATACGAAACCAGTAACTGGTTCTGCCTGGAGTAGACATCTTTCCTTTAAGTTTTCAAGTTTTCCATTACGCTTTTCAGTTAAGTTTTGTTTTGTTTTGGAGTTCTTAAGAGAATTCAAGTGTTAAGTTTTTATCAGTCATTTTTAGTTACAGTTAAATTTAATGCATAATAAACCGTACGAATTTTTATAGTAGGATATAATTATTAACTTGAGTCTCCTCGTGCTCTTAAATACTGTAATATATAGACTTAGCCAAGCCTGACCTCGATGAGCTATAAACTTGAGCCTGCGATATGGTCACGTGATACTAGACGTACGTACGGTCGTATGATCGTACGGTGACCTAAACAAACCCAATCTCCACCCAATTAATGTATACTCAAACTCGACTCGAACCTGGGAATGTTCAATTCATAACCCTTCCATTTAACCACTAGACTACCACATCGCTAACTGCCAGAACATTCTTATTTTAAATATGTCAATTTTTTTTCTTCCAAATGCCGCTGTAAGTGTATTGGCACGTAGTTCCCGGTGTTGTGGTCTGTCTTCTGTTGTGTATCATGGTTGGGAGGGTAAAAAAGGGACCACAGTAATTGGAGCTAGCTGTTGTGACGCTCTGCCAGCTTGACAAGCAAAGTTAATGAATGAATAAATAAATAAATAAATAAATCACCCTCTACAGGAGCCCGCTAAGGAATTGTCGGTTACCAAACCTCAAGAGAAAGCTAACCATTGTAAAATCAAGCACCAGACTTAACCACTATTCAGTACATGTACTTATTAGTGTTGGTAAATAATTGCGTTCGAGGTACGAGAACGCAACCCCTAATTTGTGTTGTAAGGGAAGTTTTTTCGAGATTGCATTTTCGTCGACACACTTTTGCCTCGCTTTGAGGCACTTGGTTACGTTTTGCCTCACTTTGACGAACTATCGCACGTGGTGATTTGTGCGTCGTCGGCGTTCATTATTCTAGCGTTTGGTGAAGTGTGATGATCTTCCATCGTTCATCGTTGAAAAGAGCTGAAAGATTGCTGAAGGTCTGTCAACTGAAGTCGGTAAAATTTTACTTTGGATTAAGCATGGTTCGTCACTGTCCTTGGAAAATGTGTGCGACTCCTCGCGCTTGCATCAAACCGGTTTGTTTTGCTCGGCGGCCGTTGTGCCACAAAGTGAATCTATCGAGTTGTGTAGCTCGGCAGCCGTTCTGCCACAAAGTAAATCTACCGAGTTGTGTAGCTCGGCGGCCGTTGTGCCTCAAAGTAAATCAACCGAGTTCTGGAGCTTGGCGGCCGTTGTGCCACAAAGTAAATCTACCGAGATATGACGCTCGTCGGCGCCATTTCATCATGACTTGTGATATTTACGGCCTTGAAATCAACAAACTGAATTTATTTTGTCCAAGCGTTCAGCACAGAAAAGTAATCTTAGGTCTTTAATACCACAAGCTGAAAAGACTTGCAAGTAATAGTTTCATTTTAGAGTAATTTTCAGTAGTTGTCTACTTGTAGAATTCCAAATAAATAGTTAATGATTACGTCTAACAAGTTGTCACGTTCATAGATGCAGTACAGTGGAATTAGATCGTTATATCGAGGTATCGGAATTAGATCGTTATATCGAGGTATCGTGGTAACGAAACTCCCGATATAACGATATTGCCTTAAAATAACCGAAAATATCTTTATATCGGGGTAAAATTAACATGTGCTTTTTTACTACTGTATATATTGTTTAATTAAACTTGTAATGAGTATCAAATGACTCACAATTTGCAAAGCATTAGACGTTATCAAGGTTACACAACAAAGTCTGTGGTATGAATCGTAAAAGGGAAACAAAACTTAAACATTTGAAGTTGTATCTGTGTACTGATGCTGTAATATCGTTATATCGGGGAAGATTTTACGCTCGGTACGCTAAGAACTCAGCGTTATATCGGGAATATCGTTATATTGAAGATTGTTATATCGCGGTTCTGTCCCATACATTTTACTGTAACTTTTGCCGGGACATAGCATGTTTATCTTTTTACCGGGGATATCGTTATATCGAGGATCGTTGTATCGGGGTTCCACTGTAATATCATTTCCCTATCGCACGAACCATCCACCCTTCCCCCTCAGTTGCTACCTGTACCAAACCTGTACCGTCCTACAAACATCGAACGCACTCGCCTAAGCTTCGATTACCCCTAGTCGGTACAATTGTGAGCCAGTTGAACTTTAGTCGTTAAGTGGATCAGAAGAAACAATTCCTCCGAAGTGGGTGCTCCGAGTTCAAATCCTGTCCAGGAATGCAACTTTTACTTTTTTTTTTTTTTTTTTTGCTGGAACCCCCAAGAGCACCGTCGATCATAATGAAATGAAAATCTAGACGCTACACATTAACAGGCTTCATTTACCATTGTAGATTGTATGCATTAATTGGGTGGAGACTGCGTTGCCAAAACCCAATTTCTTTCCTATGGTGCTCCGCGGCGCGGGCCTTCGGCGTGCGGAGCTACGATACTAATAAATAATTATTGGAATAATGATTGATGATTATGATAATGGTAATAATGTTGATAATCACGGTTGATGATAATCAACACTGAAAAAATAACTGAATATTCTGACAGCAGTTGATAAGACAAATCAGAGATATTTATTATTTCGTTGTTTGGCGGGAGGATTGGTCATTCTACCTCTGTCAATCACACAGTTTACGCACGTATTTTTCTTAAGTATAAGAAAGACAGATTTGTGATAGAAGTATTATCATTTGAAGGCCGTAAGTTAGATAACTCATTGGGTTAATTACGTTACCTTCGTTAAATAAAGAATGTTGTATTGTATTGTAAGCATGATTGACCTTTTTCGAGGCCTGGTGACGCTGCAATCGTGAGGAAGACATTTTCACAGTCTTCAGTAATTAGGAGTTGTTGTTTTTTTTCTTGTCTGGTGCGACACTCTTTTGGATTATGCTAGAAGTAATCCAATATAATTTTATGGGTATTATGTTGTATCTAGTTTATGGTTTTGTTGAACAGCAAGCAGACTGGCTGAATAACCTTTTATAAATTACAAATTGAAAGCTTCTTCGCGGCTGTCAGAATATGGAATTTTTGACGGTTGAATTTCATGGGAACCAGCACATCAGTTTTTGCATTTATCCTATGTAATCTTAACAAAAACTGTAAAATAAACCCAACAAAAATTCGCAAGACATCAATAACGAACCAAGCCTTCTAAAAGAGATATTTTTTTTTACTCCGACCGACCGCCGACCGAAAACGCTTTCGACGGTAAACCGACAAAAAGAGGAAGTACGGCCCAAAGGGCGCAAGAATGCATCTAAAGGACTGAATTTTGTGAACGGTTTTACGCTAAGCCTGAAAAGGTTGTTTGTAAAGTTCCACAATAAAGCTTTCAAACACGGGTCTATACGAAAATCCCACTTGCTCTAGAATTGATGAGAGGGACAATTTCTAGAATAATTGATCGAGCGATTTAAAAGATGCACGACTTCTCAGTTAGTCAACGAGTACGTCATATCTTGCTTTATGTCACACGAGTCATAGTACTCAGCGTTTAGTTTCGTCAAAACTCCGGTCCAATAAGATTGTTTTTTTCCCTACCTTTCTCCTTTGCGTACAGAGAGATTGTGGAACGCACTTCAACAATCCGAGATTATTACCACAATTAATAACCCAGGTTCACTGCATGTTTGTGTCGCGTACGGGTACGTTTCATAAAATGAATAAATATTGAGAACATATGGGGCGAATTTGCTAGAAAATGAAAATAAAAATCGTTGAAACTTACCATGTGGCGAGTTGTGCACGAAGCTACGGGAAAAATAGTCACCTTCACCTTTCCTTCATAATATTATAGTATGAAGGAAAGGTGAAGGCGACTATTTTTTCCCGAAACTCCGAGTACATATTAAGGACAGCAACAACTCGCTACATGGTAAGTTTCATCGATTTCTATTTTCATTTTCTAGGAAATTTCCAGATCTAAACTTTGCGTCTTCGTCCCATATGTTGTTCTCCATATTTACTCATGTTATGAAACCCGTACGTGACACAAACAGTGAGCCTGGGTTAACTTGGGTTACCTGTTACTACTACTAGTTATAATACTGTAATGCGAATGTCCGGCGCGGAATTGTAATCTTGATATTCTTGAACAAGCTTGATCCAATAATCATCCGAATAAATGCAAATTCGATCATCTAGGGAGGGGTCAGTGTATGTCATCGAGCTATAATCGATTCCTGAGAAGCCTCGAGAATCAACTCGAAGAGAACTTCTAACCACTAAATGACTTCACAGAATTTATCGTTAAGTAATAGCAAAAAACTCATACCCAGATGAGAGTATCCATTAGAGTGAACTCATTTCTTTTTCCTCGTAAGCGAAGCATCTGTGACTGTTAGTGAGCGAGAGTTGCCCAAATACAACTTTTGTACATGAGACCACTTTCATAAATGGCGACCACGTTTACATTCTTTGTATTTATGTAATTACACCTACTGGCCTCATTTTGAAACAAATATTCTTTTGAAATTTGCCCGTTGTAGCGAGGCCAGTAAGGCTTATTAGCATTAAAACAAAAGAATATTTTATTTGGCCGCCATTATGAAAGAGGTCTCCTGAAACATTTTTCGTCGTTCATTTCACAGATAACCCAGGCTCGCTGTTTGTGGCACGTACAGGTTTCACAACAAGAGTAAATTTTGAGAACACATAGGGCAAAGACGCGAAGTTTAGGTCTGGAACTTTGCACCTTACCATGAGGCGAGTTATTGCTGTCCTTAATATGTACACGAAGTTTCTGGAAAAATAGTCGCCTTCACCTTTGCTTCATAGTGTAGTATGAACAAGAGATTATCAAGGTACCTTGATAATCTCTTGGTATGAAGGAAAGGTGAAGGCGACTATTTTTTCTGAAACTACGCCACCTTGGTAAGTTTCATCGATTTTTATTTTCATTTTCTACCAAATTTCCAGACCTAAACTTTGCGTCTTCGCCCCATATGTTCTCTATATTTACTCACGTTGTGAAAACTGTAGGTGACACAAACAGTGAGCCAGGGTTAACTGTGGTCAAATTTGGTAAATGTTTGTGACATATACGTGACGTTTCCGCGACGAAAATTGGTTTTTGCTCAAATCGGTGACGGTTTACGGATATGAAAAGACGAATGTAGGTTAAACGTAAATTTTGTAGTGAACCCCGAGACAATTAAGGACTGAATTTCTTTTAATAACCTTGGTTTTTGCTGTTATGATATATTTCCAAATTTTCGTAGCAATGACATTAAAAGAAAACGACACAACTTTTCAGTGTCCATCTTCAGTTGAGGGATGTTTACAAGTAAGTGCATGGCTTTATATAAAGCAGATAAAGTAGATAACTAGTAGGTGTAAATTACAAACTGCAGCCAGTTACAAATCAGTGAAAAAAGGGTTACAACGGAGTGGGAAAATAAAAGGTGCGAGTACAAAACTGTAAAAAATGTTGAATACAAATAGTAATTAACGTAAGAGTGTTAAATTAACATGTTTTATGTGTTTATTCCATGACGCGGGTCGTTCCATTCAATATGAAGGGCTTCTTTGATCTTAAGTTGGAAATTAGTGAGAGCCGAGTCTAAGATGGAAAAACAATTGAAGTAACATAGATTCTCCCACGACTCAGAAGCTTGAAGATGTTTATAGATATGGGAATTGCGATCCGAGGATAAGTGCTCACGAACCCTGGTGCCAAAATGTCGAGTGGTTTCACCGACAAAACAGGTATGACATCCTGCACATGTAAATTTGTAAACCACCTGGGAACGGAGCGTCATGGGGATCGAGTCCTTCACACTGAACATGTTACTTAACTTGTAGGAAGTGAAGGCTAACCTAATGTCTAAGCCCTTACAATATTTCTTGGCGATAATTTTGATTTTGCCTTGCGCAAAAAGGGAAAAGGGGCCAATATAACGTAATCTCAAAATGGTCCTGCAGGGATGCATCAACTGAGGTGTTGTGGACCTTGTAAAGGTATTGATTAACTACTCTTTGTACAATGTTACATGGGAAACGATTTTTCATACGAATAGACGTTAATTGCTGGATGTCGGTGTGAAAACCGCTCCAACTGTTGTTAATTTTAAAGGCCCTGTCCACTGATGCACGAATGAGACCAATTTTGTAAGAAAAGGGTGTAAAACTGACAAAAAAATGGTGAGCAGCCCCGTGTAAGTTTTCTTCCGAAACACTGATGTTACTAGAAAATCAGGGTGACTGTTGTCGACGAGTACATCCAGAAAGGGTAGTTTATGTGTGAAAGATATGAATGAAATACATCATATATTGCACTGCGGGTATGAAATCAAATGAAACCATGTTGTCTCGCAGTGATGAGCGCAAATTTCTATTGCGTCGAGAAGCCTGAAAATTTTTCAGGACTCCCGGGATCCCGGGATCCCGTTGAAGTCCTGAAAATTTTTCAGGCTTCTCGACGCAGTAGAAATTTGCGCTCATCACTGCGAGACAACATGGTTTCATTTGAGGGTAGTTTATGGTTTTCCTCTTTCTCCGTAGTGAACTTGATGTTAGTATGTTGTGTTTGATGAAATGAAAAAAAATGTGAGGCATCGTTGTCGTTGTTAAATAAACAAAACGTATCGTCCACATATCTGCAATAGAAAAGAACATCAGGGCCTTTGTATTTTTGTAACCACTCTTTCTCATGGTGACCCATAAAAAGATTGGCAAGCACGGGAGCGAGGGGAGACTGGGGAGAACCCATGGCTACATCGTCCGTTTGATCATAAAAGTTACCGTTAAATGAAAAGTGGGTCTCGGTAGTAGCGAACAGAAATCATTTCTTAAGACTGGACTGGTTTAATTTAAGATGGGAGTTACTTTCTACAATGTAGCGAACTACTAAATCAATAGATTCTCCGAGCGGTATGTTAGTGAATGAACTTTCCACATCGAAGGAGACCATAAATTTACCATGAGTAGAAATATTGGTGATTTCAAAGAGGAAAGATATAACAGGTCTTGCAGATTTAAACATGCACGCAGGCATGTCACATGCACGCAGGCTATTTCACAAATTTTCAATTATTCTACATTTTTTACTTGTTACTTATGTTACAATCTTTACTCTCGTTCTTTTTGCCTGAATATTTCAAAAAGAAATTTGAGAGATTGTTTCATCAACAATCCAGACACAGAAGGAGATTGTGAAAGCCGCCCCTGGGTGTTAAGTCGATTGCTTTCACAACCGATATAACACTCCGAATAGCATAGCCCGTTACGCGGGATGACGTAGTCAGTCCGCGTAGACGTTTCGGTCGATGGTATGTTTTCATCGGAGTCACAAATTGAGGTTTTATTTTTTAACTTTCCCGTATCCCGTGCCCTGGCCAAAGCTTAAGGGGCGTCCCAAACATTTCGCGATTTTATTGGCTGCAAGTATGAATCAGAATGGGGAGAGAGAGAAGGTAAGCGTCTTCAATTTTGACTGTCAAATGGCTTTGTTATTCTGATGACGCGGGATTCCTGTAAGGCGGACAGCGTAGTATCTTATTCTTATTTGTAGTCGCAAAAATCGCGCGTTTTTTCTGAAGTTTCCCGTATCCCGTGGAACCAAGTGATCTCTTTGTTTCGCATGGAAGTCGGTGAAGTGGAATCACGTCGGACCGAAGGAACACAGCCATCGATTAGCTTCAAAACCTCTCATCGCCGTGACATTTCACCTAGATCATTCTCGAAAGTTGCGCCAACCATTGCGTTCCTTCATCGCCGGCTGAGCAGGGATTTAAGCTCGAAAATCTCACAGCTATGTTTTAGTAAAGCGTCCACTGAGTGGGGTTAATGTACGTCGTATTTCACAGATATTTTTCATCGCGACCCGTAGGAGGAAAACAGCCATAAATTTTAATTCCCCAGGGCCTCGGAATCATGTTCATTGTTTTAACTTGAATTTTAATATATCGAACTTAGTCTGTTGCTCTCGTGACACTTTGAATATAAGTGAGACTTTAATGTTCTTTTACAACACCGAAGACTGAAAATGGCCCTTTTCTGCAGTCAAATTACATATCCTTGCAGGGATAACCCTTTGGGGCCCTGATCAATTTCTCAATTAATTTATTTCATATAAAAATTTCTTGTGTCCTCACGCCAATCTGTTGCCACTCCACTTTTTAAATTCCATATTTCTCGTTGCAACGTAATGCAAGCAAGTGCCTTCCTCACGCAAGCTTGTTTGTCAGTGGAAAGAGAACTGTGATTATCGCTACACATTAAAATTTTAATAAGTTTGTGTGCATGGATAGCGGTGAGACCACTCGTCTCCTACCAACGTGGGCTGAGTTCGAATCCCATACTCGGTGTCATGTGTGGGTTGAATTTGTTGGTTTTCTACTCTGCACCGAGAGGTTTTTCTCCGGGTACTCCGGATTTCCCCTCTCCTCAAAAACCAACATTTGACTTGATTTGCTCTAATTGATGATTTCAGTTTACATTGTCCCCAATTAGTGCTCCAGCGCTAGAACGACTAGTCACTTAAATATACAAAATTTTAGTTTCAAAAGAAACCGTGGTACTGCGTCGGTGGGAGATTGAAACAAAAATTGATTTTATCAAAGGAGTTGATAAAGGTCGAATAACCACCGTGAAAGATTTGGAAAGCTGACGTTTCGAGCATTAGCCCTTCGTCGGAGCGAATGAAAACAAGTTCCATTCCTTTCCTTTTCCTTCTAATAAGCTTACATCGATCCATACTGCGTAAACGCCTCAAGGCGTCTTGTTTTCAGACGGTCCAGGTGGCTCGGGTTGGCCAATCGGATTGGCCAATGAAGGCGTTCATTGGTTGCTTCCAAACAGAGTTTTAATACTATAATTTCGTGGAAAACCAAATAAGGTCTAAATCAAGATAAAATGAAATGTATACCAATGGCTGATACAATGCGCTTCATCCACAACAATTCCTATCAAATATTGTCAGATGACAACATATTTTGCTAGTAGATAATTCCTAGTAAAGACACCGGTTAAGAATGCACGATATTTACAAACTTATCGGCTGCTATAGATCCAGCTCTGATTCCCAGATTCCAAAGAAATTCACCTCGCCTCAGTTGTTCAAAAGGTGGATAACCACCTTATACATCAAAAGGTGGATAACCACCGGATAAATCACAATCCAGCGGATAAACACTTGTAAAACCAACTGAGTTATCCAGCGGATAGTGATTTATCCAGTGGATAGCGTTATCCACTCTTCGAACAACTGGGGTCTGGTCTTCCATTAGGCTTACGAGTGGTGAAATAACAATAATTATTGGATTGGCTGTAAGTCCGTGATTCAACTTCGAAAGTTTGGCGTGGACTAAGGGAGCCATCTGAAACACCAACGACTTTCCGAACCAATTTTGAAAAAACACCCTTTCTTGAAATGAGAGCTTTAAGAGCATTCATATGTTCGGGGAAAAGCTTCTCCACACGAAAGATTTGGCAAACTTTCTCAACAGCACCCTGAAATCCTTTCAGGTCTTCCGCCATTTTCATTACAAAAATTTTGCATTTCTTAAATTCCTGACTTTTGAGAAAATGGTAAGTTCGATCGGATTGGTGCAAAATTAAACAGAAGATGGGAAAGGGAGAGAAGTGCGTGACCTGAGCGACCTGGACCCTCTGAGAATCAGGCTACGAAGAGCAGGGAACAAGCGTAAAAGAACAAATTTTCTCACCTAGGTTGGTTTTTTTACTCTTACAGCCTTGTGTTATCGGGAGAGAGGTCAGGGAGCGCTGAAGATTCAGTCGACGGATCAAACGTATGGAAAGGACATTCCCTTTCTAAGTGCTGCTCATTCATCGTCCGTTAAGGGACTTGAAAAATGCATCTATACAAAGCGGCGGATGTCAGCGTGAACGCTACCAAACAATTGCATTTAAATAGGCAAAACAATAAGTCTGCGAGTGCGTATTGGAGTTTTGTACTTTACTTTCACGTTCTCTGAAAGTGAAAATTGTGAAACGACCGGCAATTTCAAGCCGGTTATGAACGCACATCGGCGCGTTTTAATTTTACCTCGCAGTTTCCAATTCAGTTCCTGGAAAGGTCAGCTTGTTTGTAGAAGTTGAACAATCTAAACTATTTTTAAAAACCTGTATTAACTATTTTCAATCACGTTTTGTTCACGTTGCCTTCGGCGTCGTAGTCTAAGATCTTTAACTCCTCAATAAATGCTCAAACCAGATGTTGATTAGCTGTGAAACAAAGGGTTCTTTTCTTCAAATTGTTGGCAAATTTGAACATCCAAAGAATCCTTTGCAATGATGTACAAAATGAAATATAAGTCGGCATTAATGATTCGGTGCTGAAAGAAGACGAGTGTTCGACATAGTCTTTTTTTAGTGGAGATGCGGCGATGCCGACATGTACAATGATGGCCGAAAGAATGTCACCTAAAAAATTATTAATTTGTGTGAATGTCACGGTCATAATTTTGCGATTATAACAAATCGTTCGACGTTCAAAGTTTGAGAAGGTTCGTTGAAGAATGTTCTAGCCTTGTTGGCGCGTGCAGTGGCGTGCTTACGTCATCGAAATAACTCCCATTTCACGTGGTCAGTCCAAGAACGATAGAAACGTATCAAAGTGTTAAACGCAAGTGAGTGCCTGAACACGTTACTGTTCGTCAAATTATTGTTTTGTCGTCTATATCATCGAAAACCTAAAATTTAAAAGCCTGAAATGGTGGGAAGTGCACTTTCCGGTGTTTCGTTTTCAAATATTTTCATTTGCTTGATATCGTTGCTTGATAAAATAACATCTAAAGGAGCACGCCTATATCGCGGAAACTGAAAGCGAACTGGATCAATTCAAACATCGCTTTCTCTCTTTTAAGTGGCATTTTCCTAAACTCTATTTTACCTTTAAGAATGTTGCCCGGTTTAATATGACAATCATTCAACATACGATAAAATCCTATTAATGTAGGAAATTTAGTGCGACAGTCTTACCTAACTCATGGAACACCGCTATCAACAATTTCAGCCCTGGAGGCAAAACTGTCTGGTCTGGCACCGGGTCTTTTTAAGCGTTTCAGTTGCCAGCAAGGAGTCCTTTAATTTTTTCATATCAAAATTACTTTACAGAGCAAGGGCCTCGGTTTAAAACTTGACTTTTCTCTGAACAACAAAACGTTTTAAACGAATAGTTCAATTTTTCCACTGGCAAATCCGTAACTTATTTACAACCTTGTCCTACAGCTTTTATCAGTCTTTTCAGTTAGCATCAGTGGCGGATATACTTATCTCTGATTCTTTCATGTCACGATATTATTAGAGAAATTTATCATCCAGTTTACTATGAACTTCAAACGGCAAACGGCAAGCTGTTGCTTGCTATCTTGTAAATGCACAAATATTTGTCCCTTTTAAAAGCGTTGCGGGATAACTGCAGCTAACTGCTACGAACTCGAACGAGTTATTTGATTTGCCTTGAATATGCGTCCAATTTTAGCCTGACGTTTGAAGTTTTCAATAGTAAACGACTGTAAAGAGATATAGCATCGCGTTTGCGGGAAACGACATTCTTCTGCTTGTCATACAAGCTTGAATAATCTCATAATTCGAACTTCTTTTACTCCTTTGAGAAGTTTCTTGGTATCTAGAGCTAACAGGCAACAAAGTCGCTAACATCATAAGAGTTTCTTTCAGTTTTGGCACTGCTGAAAACGCCAAAATTCAGATTGACGTTTGCTGTTTGCTGTCAATGTTTCTTCCGTCAAAACAGACTAAAATTCACAGATTTGAAACATGTCTATCACATAGTGATCCGAGTTTCTTGTTACTACTAAATGAAACAAGAAAATGAATGATATATTTGTTGTCTTCCGGCCAGAAGAAGCGGCAATATCTGTTCCTTAGTAAGAAAACCCCTTCCAACCTTTCTCCTCGTAGAATTTTGTCCTCACGTGTTTCGAGATTTCATCGCCATAAATTCCCAAAACGACATCGGTAGCAGGTGGTCGGCCGAGAATGAAGTTGTTGGCGGCCATAATGTGGCTTATGCTAGACTGACTCCCGGCCACGGATAACACAGTACTGTTGGTGTTCATGTTTGTTGTGTTTGCACGACTCCTGCATAATATTCGGAGCTTTTTTGCCTTCTTGTTTCTCTTGTACAGCAAATATCCAGCGAGAACGAGTAGAAAAATTACCAGAGACCCAATAAGAGAGAAGAAAACAATGTTGAAGATGTATCTTCCCATACTGTCTTTGCAACTAAAGAGATCCGACATTTTGAAGGCCTAAGTTTCCTCAAGCTTCGAGTCTTGAATCTTGCTGCTTTGCAATCGAGTTTTGAGTTTTCCTTATCGAGACAAATCAAGCCTTTGGCGATCTGTAAGAATGAAAATCATAATCTCGTTAAGCGGCAGCCACCAAGCAATATTCAACCTGTTGTGCAATGAGTTAGGCTCGATCATTAACGAAAAATAAACTATGAAAAAAGTAAAGTCCATTTATTTTACCGCTGCGTTTTAATGTGGTGTTGTTGAGAGGGTATCTGTCCGCATATCAAAAATAAAGCGTTATATTTTGACAGGTTTAATAATGGTTTGTAGTGAAGTAGATAAAAATAGTTTTTTTGAATAATTCAGCACTCTAGGTTTTTGCGGTCTTTGCGGACACATCACTGGACTCAACAATGTAATTCGTGCTTGAAATTAAAAAAATCTTAGTTTACATCTCCTGAAGCCAGATTAGTTTTAAGTCAATGAAGAAGTTGCTAGTTTACTTAAACAATAATGTCCGAAAACTATCTATCTCAATTTTGATTATAGCCTAGCAGGTAAAATAGACTAATGGCAGCTTCAGTAGTATTTTGGCGTCTGAATAAAGCTGGAAAAATATTAAATTTGAGAAAATAGTCTTTTCCAACGGTTTTTCAGCACAAATGTCAATATGTCAGTTAGCTTATGCGGTGGCCGTTTAGTTGAGGGTGGGGCTTATTTTTAAACATACAGCTCTCACCACGTTTTTGCAGGAGATAAAGACCAAACGAAACAGGGTCACATGTATTCCAAATACAGTATTGAGAATTATTCTTAAAAAGGAAGATGTTTCCACTGTTGTTTAAAAAAACCTTTTTATTTCGGTTTACAGTCTTCAAATACCATCGCTCTGTTTTAAACAGGCGTCTCATTGATGTTAAAATGGCTCAGCGGATTTCGAGGGTGGCCCTACGGTTCATGAAAAACGTGAATTCAACGGCTGTCGCACTAAGGCAACGTTTACACGAAAGCGGTTTTACATCTACACGGTTCCATGACTTCGAAACCGCGTCAAAATCGATGCGTTTTGGAAGTGTTTACACGAAACCGTTTTCGCCTGAAAATTAAAGATCGAGACGTTATAAGCGAGTGCTGCACTATGTGCTAAATTCACTACATGTATTTTGAATTGAACAATGCAAATTTCGAACAAAATAGTGACCGTATTCAAATCGATGTGGTTTCACTATTTACACGACCGATGAAACCGCATCGTTTTGAAAAAGCTCCACTTTTGGCAGCGGTTTCAAATCGACACGGTTTCGATGTGTAACTGAAACCGCATTCGTGTAAACGCTGCCTAATCTTTGTGTCTTTGGCCACGGAAATACTTAAAGATTAATGAATGATTTCCGTTACAAGACTTTTTAAGTTCTTTCCGAATTTATGTCAGCAGAAAAGTCTCGATAGCTTCATGGCAGATTCCGCAGTAATTAAGATAACTAAATCCGAGAAACGGTATCACAAAGAATTGAGGATTCTTTTTTTGTTGTTCCAAAACGACACAGGTTTAAGAACTTAAAAAATAAAGTATAAGAAATGTTTTAGCCTACACTAACGAAAATTGTAGGCGCTCTCAACATACTTGTGTTTAAAATTCTATGTCAAGAATTTCCTTGGAAAATTAGGACAAACGCGATTTTCCGTTTTTTGTAGGTTGAAGGACTGGATTTCCTTATATTGTGCAATGTTTCAACTTACCAAAACACAACCGTAGAAGGATCATACACGTAAGAAACCGTGTAATCAAATCTTTCGATATTCCTGTCACGGTTTTATCCCCACAAAACAGTTTTTCAACGACGTAGTTTTTCTTACCAATCCTTACATTGTTTGTGCTCGTTTGTTGTCACAACGCAGTCGCTACGCTGCACTGCGATGTCCCTGGGTTACTCTTTGCAGTTTTGGACTTGTATTTTAACAAGGTCAACAGTGTTATCTCTCTACCCCTCATATCGCCCTTCTCCAATCACGAACGTCACAAACACATTCTTCAATATCAAATCCCCAAAGCATTTTTAATCGCAACATTTTGGCGCTTATTCAAAACACACCCAAATACGTTTAAGATTTATCTAAACGTTTTGGTATCCAAGTAATTTTCAAAGTTAAGGAACACTAATTACAAGACAGCAAAAAAACACCTCCGAGACTCTTTTCTTTTTCGTCTTTTTGAGAAAATTAGCCATCAGCATGACTGAAATGTCTTATCGCCGTAGCAGCTGTTTTAATTACACATTTATACGTTTCTCAATGCACAACGTTCCAAGCAGTATTGTTTTGAAACAATTTGAAAGCGAATACGCATGGAAGGACCCTTTTTAAAGTTCATTGTTTCCAAATGTGACCCCCGTTGGCAAAACATTAATCGCTTGATTCATTCAATTGTTTTGACATGTACTAAATTTAGCTCAAGCACAACCAATGTTTTTTTAATCCTTGAAATGAATATGGTCTCTGAAAATGAAAGAGATGTCGTGCTACTCCTAAAAGTTTTGAAAGTGCATACAATCCACGCTACCGGGCACAAATATATAGTTTCGAGACATTGGACTTTAAGAAGATAAAGATAGTATGCGAATGACTTCAACCAACGATATTGTAGCTCTTTGATCTCTTTGATTAATCAGAGGCTTTTTACACAGTACATCTGTTTTGAAAAACAATGCTGAAATGTCAATACTTGATTTCAAGTGGGTACAAGATTTTTACAGCGTCATGAGACACGGTTATGCTTTGCTGTTCGGATCTGAAACTGCATTCCTATTATACTTTTTCATTCCAATTTTATTGTCTTTACTAGTGGAACAGCTGGCAACAATCAAAAACAACAGTAGCATATATATAACCTTCAAGATCGAGGCTTCGTCATCCTCGGCCATACGTGGCTATGGATTGATAGCAATCGCGTTATCCTTAGGACCTGGCCGAGTGAAAGTGTTTTCATGAAAATCACTAAGATATTAAGAGAAGGAAGAATTTATTAACTTTCAACGGAACCGGATCCATGCCACAAAGTGTGAGTATCAATGACAGGAAACTGGTGATAAATAAAAATATTTTAAATAAAAATTTTTGAAAGATTCGCACACATCCGCAAAAAGTGGATTTTCAGCGAAACCGCAACGGAATTACCACAAAGATGGAGCGCTAATCTTCTTTACAGAAGTGTCATTAACACTGACCTTGCTGCAAAGTCGTGACTCCGCGTTGAGTTTACTCCATTGATATTGCTATATTTGGATGATTTCATCCATTCCTTTCTAAATTATTTAAGTTTTCCCCGCACCGCCTAATTAGACAGGGTCAAACGACTAAATTTATTAGCAATAAAGCACATCAACGAAGTACACGAAATATTTTCAGATCTTCCCGACCTTCTTGTACAAATACATACCTCTGCTGTTTATAGTAACACTATAACAGATTACTTTGCTTCAAGAGAATTGCTCATGTATTTCCGCAGCTGTGAAGGGAGTGTAGTTATACCTAAAATTGTTTCTTCGCAGATTATGAATGTCACTCCTACTGCCACAATCCATGAAATATGATCAAGCCCATAATTTGGCGGATCATCGACTATTGTCTTGCAAGCTTTGGTGACGTAGTGTTTACTTTGTTGACAGGAAATGGTGTGTCACATATGGCACGCCGATTGCAGCAATATTCAATAATTTGATATTCATTCAATTCAGTATTTATATTTATGTAATTTTTTTTATGTTTCCAATTTAATATCTATATTTATATTATATTTTTTAAATCCATTTAATTTAATATTTCTATATTTATTTAATTTATTCGGTCTATATCCATTTAATTTAATTCATAAAAATTCATTCAATTCAATTCGTCAAAATATTCATTTAATCTCGGGGACTGGGTCAAGCCATGGGAGTAGAAAGATAAGGGCCTGTTGCAAATACAATATGGCGGACGAGGAAGGTTTTTGACATTGGAAGAGACCTGCCGGTGTTTATAGCCTCAGTTTTAGACAAAACGGAATATATTTGCCAAAATGATGACGGCGAAGGGGCTGCCGAAGCGCATGCGGAAGTTATCGATCAAAGTATCAGGATGCTTAGATCGATAAGAGATTGTCGCGATATTGGAACAAGTGACAAAGAGGAGCTGGATTCACCGGCGGGTTTAAAACACAGGTCACAGGTCAGACCAGTCATAGGTTGCAGGTCAGGTCACAGGTCAGATCACAGGTCAGGTTGCTGGT
>NC_090885.1:12028177-12038177 GCF_036669925.1 Montipora capricornis | reverse complement strand
CTCTGCAATCGTGGGGAAAGGTGATCGTAGATAGCAGCACGATCTAAGGATGAGTTTTCTCGGAGACCAATATCTGCAGGATTGATCCTGGTTACTTCTCTACGGGAAGCCATTACACGATCACGAGCGATGCGCCGGGTAAACTTACAAATAATCGGTTTCGGCCGACCATCGGACGCGTTACGAAATGGCACTCGATGGGCAATGTCAAGGTCATAAGGATGAATTTCAGCTCCAATTGAGCTGAAGATTCTCATGCAAAGTTGCAACGTTTCATCGGCGCTTTCTCGTTGTTTAAGTTCAGGAACACCTACAAGCTTGATGTTATATGAATACGAATATTCCAATACTTGATCCAGTGAAGATGATATTTTATCCACTTGAGATGACAAATGTTTAACAGATTTTTCAATAAGAGACATCTTGTCGTTGACATACTTCTTAAAATCTTCTTGGATATTGCTCGGAGTTGCCGTGGTAATTCCCTCTTCAGTAACTTCAGATGAGTTAGTTTGGCCGCCATTTCGGCCAGCCTTAACTTCGTCGCGTAGGTTTTGTAATTCACCAAAAATTTCTTGAATTTTGTCTTTTAACTTGTCATTTTCCAGTTTCAATGATTGGACTGTGTCTTTTACCATTTTGGTCAAGGTTTCAGCAACGTTTTAACTAAAAAAAACTGATCAGAGTGAAGAGCTTCGAAATAAGCGTCTTGTCTGCTACGCACACATGCGCAGGAGTTTATGAATTGGTCTAGCATGTGATTAAAAACCAGTATCGCCTTTGAACTTTATTCTGTGGAGGAAGAAGACGTTGCTGAGTGAACATTTTTACGACGAAATCCCTTGGTTTGTTCAGCACTTTGATGTCCGATAACTGAGCCGTTCTAATGAGTGTTGGGTCAATCGCATTTGGCCGTCTGACCTTATGAAGTTTTTTCAGCTCTTGTTTGTGTCCATCATGATCGAACTTCAGGTGAAGCGCTATGCTGCTTTATGCCAACTTCGATGGCTTGTGATGAGCTTGCCTGCTGCCCAAATTGTTGTTGTATTTGGGCAAGATTGGTCTTATCGGGTTGGAACTTAATAGTGAGGGGAACAATTTTTCGTTCATCTGCTGTGCCAAACAACAAACAATCCTGTTGGGTGTTCCACGTGCTTGGCGAGTCTTGCACGACCATCATCTATCAGATCTGGAGTGGAGTTTTCTTTCAGTGATTACAACTTGCGATCGTTCTGCAAACATCCACGTAGCATGCAGCACTTTTTAGTGACTTCAGGATCCCCGGCCCGTTTTGCTGTTTCAAAGGGAGTCGTGCATTTTTGAGCAGTTTGTCTTCATTGCTTGTATTTTTTCGTTTGTTCCTGGTGGCGCAAAGTAACTTTGATGATTTGAAAGGACTTGAATCCTTAATTGAATTAGCGATTTTTTTAATTAAGAAACCAACAAGTGAATGGTACACAAAATTTGGAGAAACTGTTGGTTGAATAGACAATATTTGTAGACATAATTATCTACCCAGTTTAAGTACTTAGCTCAACAAGTTGTTTGGCTCCACAAGTTTCAGTTTCAGGCCAGGTACCCAAATTCACCCAGGTACTGTTGCACACTACCATAGTTCTTTGGAAATTGAATAGCTCCTTGAACACCTGGTTGCTTGAGAAGAAACTTGATGTGTTTGTTCTCTACATTGGTGAATGCAGCCACTAACTGTCCATTGTGGATAAACTCCAGACCAACTCTTTTTTCAATTTAATATTTGTTCTTCGCAGGGCATTAACAATGGTGTCCCTTGTAAAATGTTAGTTTAAAGAGTTTGTTTAAGTTATTTCCAATTTCATAGGGCACTGTGGTTGCTAGATTCACTTTAAAACTTATCATGGAAATGTAAATCAATGCCAGTGAAAAGTCAGTCTCTTGAGTTGTTGATAGAAAATTAATTTAAAATATGCATATTGAAACATCACTTGAGGAATATTTTTTCCCTTTTTGTGAACCTAACATACATTGCTGCCATTTATTTATTGCTTGGTCATTCAATGTCTTAATCACATCAAATAATTTATTTTTTAGGTATTGTGTATCTTAATCTAAAAACTTAACTGGTTGCTTTTTGGAGCCCTTTTGCAGCATATTTAGATAGGCAGGAAATGTTCCACATTTTATGGTAAATAGTTCTGCATAGTTTTAAGGAATATTGCGGCCTAAGCTAATTGAATATGAGAATAAAATGTGCTGTTTGACATTTTGTGAATTTAAAGGTCTTTAAAGACTATTAGTATTGTTTGCGCTTGTTTTAAAAGGCTTAAGGTTGGCACTCAAAAGCTTTCCTTCCACAATCTTATTCTGTAAAGATTACCTTGGAAGAATTGGATTAATCCAAGTTTTTTCTTCTAGCCTCTTTCCCCAGTGCCCTCTGAGAATGGAGTTGATTTGGTTTTGCCTGATGTTGAAAGATGAAACAATGCCTAAACCAGCCGCAAGGAATACTTCATGGTGCTTTTTTACAAACATGGGCATGAGGGTGCTCATAAGCATCTGAGCATTGTTTTGCATGCTAAAGTGATAATTATTATAAATAATTTGTTTATCTTAGAGAGTCTTCTTTTCCTGTTGGTCATTCAAAAATTGTTGGAATAGCTTGTTTGAGCTGTTGGATAGAGGCAGAACATTTGATGAGGGCCTCCTGGGGAGAGGAGTCCTTGTTCCCTTTAGATATTTTCTTGTGTTTCCTTGTTCCCCAAATTACTTTGAAACTTGTTCCCAGCCTTTTGATCCCTAAAATTGAAATATTGGTTTTCTTCCCTTGTTCCCTAAAATATTTTGATATTGTTCCTCTGTTCCCCAGTTCAAATAAGCCATGTTCTCCTCTTCCCTCAAACCCCTGGGAGTGCCTCTTTGATGTTGATTCTTGTATTGGCCTAATAGTAATTCACTGTAGAATTGCAAGACACAGCAAGTTCTTATTTGGGAGTGAGGGAAAAGTTTTGAATAAATGTTTGCTCAATACAAGAAACAAAATTTGACTGCACCTTCTAGACCTTACTCTTTTCAGACATGAATCAGCTTGTTTGCACCTTTCTGGCGACCTGCGGGAGGGCAAGCTCTAGAAATTCTTCTTCAATGAGCCTTCCGCTGAAAAACTTTCCAAGTCTGGCTTTCCGGTGTTAGGGGCCGAGGTTTTTGTGCAAAATTCATCAGCGGCTTCCTTGCAGCTTCTCAAAGGTGTTCCTTCGGGCAATGGTTAGTAAACGTTTGGTAGTGCTTATACAAATTTTCGCTACTTGAAAAGGTATGTTTATACGAAACAATTATCAGCTTGACAATTTTTCTTTCCCGATACTCCATTTAAAATGCACGTGAGCGCTATTAATAGAGAGCCAGAAAACCATTTAAAACATTTTGTGGCAATTTTTTTGTCAACAAACTTGGGTTGTCGGCGAGCAGAATTCGAACGTAAGCTGTTGTGCTTTGGCTTTTAATTGTGCTTTTTCTAACTAATCTAAGACGAATTCAGGCTGGTATTTTCGAGTCAAGTGTAAGAAGACGGCAAAACCGTATTGATAATGTATTTATTTGAGTTAACTTCGCGAATAAAGACTTTAATCGCTTCCTTTCGACGGCGGTAGATCGAATGCACTGTTTCCGGTGAAAGGGCAAATGATTGACAGGATAGCACAGTTTTGACTGCCGCGCGCACTGCGGGCGCGGGTTCCGTATGCAAGGTAGTATTGTTTCTTTATGTAAATACCACCCCCCCCCCCCTGCCCCCCCATTATAGTCAATTTCGTTGGCAGAAAATATACTTCCTATTGCCCTGACTTGACCTGCAACCTGACCTGTGACCTGACCTGTGACCTGACCTGCAACCTATGACTGGTCTGACCTGGTCTGACCTGTCAAAAACCTTCCTCGTCCTCCATATTGTATTTGCAATGACTCTTTCCCAGGCCCTTATCTTTCTACTCCCATGGCTTGACCCAGTCCCCGAGATTAAATGAATATTTTGACGGATTGAATTGAATGAATTTTTAGAGATTAAATTAAATGGATATAGACCGATTAAATTAAATGAATATAGAAATATTAAATTAAATGGATTTAAAAAATATTATATAAATGTAGATATTAAATTGAAAAAATAAAAAAAAAATACATAAATATAAATACTGAATTGAATGTATATCAAATTATTGAATATTGCTACAATCGGCGTGCCATAGTCACAGCACTTTCCGCGAAATGTGGCATACACACTTTTCATGGCGCCACAGCAAGGCTCGAATCAAATGCCACTTTCAGATCCAAATTACAAATTACTTGAAGATAACGATTTGCCGCTTTCCTGAACGGAATATTCAGAAGATTCAAATGAATGTTGCACCCTCCATCCCACGGGAAATCTTTCCTTTTGCTAGGCGGTTGAAGGTGGCCTTCAGAAAAGTAGGCACGCATTGCGTACGTGTAGATAGTGCAGTAGAAGCCGTAGTAAAGGCTGGTTTTGTCTAGTAATGTTTGACACAGAGCTTTATTTGCATAACTGTCAACTGAGCTGCGCCTTTTTTCCAGGAGATTCAAGTTGTCTTTGTGTATTATTTAGCTTAGATATGCAGATGCACCCAACGAATCTGTTCCTCACATTATCTGTTCCCCAGAGGAATCTTGCTGGCTGGCAAAAATACAGGTGTTTCGATGAGCTGGCTGGGAAATTTTGTTATTGATAGAGGTTTTGACTGGGAATTACTGACTTTTTCTAGCATTTCAATCCGAGCCGGCTGTAGAAACTCTGAAGACAGAGGACGGCTAAAAAAAAAACCCCTTCCCTCTCCCAAACATACGACGGCTGGTCAGAGTGATTGCGCTTGCGGAAAAAAACCTGTTTTGTCCCGTTTTTGTCGCTTTTATTCGGTCGTTTTGGATCGAGGGATTTGAAAGCGCACGGAATTCCTGGCTGGGAAATAAATTTGATCAGCTGGCTGGGAAACCAACCAATTTTATCTAGCTGGCTGGGAAATTTCTTGTGTGTCTTGCTGGGAAAAAGGAACAGATAATGTTTTCCCAGCAACACTGAAAAACACCTTAAAATGCCTTAATAACATTTATTTTCATTAACTGGGGTATAATAATACATTTTACAACAAATTGGTCGTTGGTTGCCCCTGGATATGCTACAAGTCGCCCTCTCGAAACTCTCCGATTGAGAAATTAAGCGAGCGAAGGGGGCTTGAAGTGAGGTCAAGTAGCGACCGAACGAGTAGCGACCATATAAGTTACCATCAGCAAAAACAAAATTGGGGGATTTTTGCTAGGTCCAATTTTTCTATTGTACTTTTGGCTGCACAAGTAAATGGCAAAATCGTAAGTGACATCGATCCGCCTTCGATCAAGTTACTGTATCGTTGGGGAGCTATTGCGATGAAGCATAATAGAGGATATTTCATGGCCGCGCGGAGATACGAAATTTCCCTTCGAGTGTTGAAACGTATTTCACGAGTGAACGCAGCAATATCGTTGTTGTCTGTTTTCAACCAAATATTTGAAAGATTAATGTCCAAACATCTTAAATCCTTCATAGACAAGAATGATATGTTTTTCAAGTCGCAATATGGTTTTGGAAAGAATTATTCAACGGCACTCAGCATGCAATTCTAGATATTCTGAACAAAATTCAATCTAATATTGATAAAAAGCTACACTCCTGTGGTATTTTCATTAACCTGAAAAAGGACTTTAACACGGTGGATCATAATGTATTGTTATGCAAGTTGCACCATTACGGAATTAGAGGGATAATCACCGCTTGGTTTTCTTCATATTTATCGTGTAGAACGCAATCAACACAAATTGGCTCTACTGTCTCTAATAAAGAAACAATTGTATGTGGTGTCCCCCAGGGTTCAGTCCGCTTCTTTTCTTAATATATGTTAATGACATGCATTGCTACTCCAAAAAACTTGACTTTTACTTACTTGCTGATGACACAAATTTATTATACGCAGATAAAGATTTAAAAAACCTTGTGACCATTGTTAATGAAGAATTGTTACGTTTTTGTGAATGATTAAACTCTAACAAGTTATCTCTTAACACAACTAAATCTAACTTCGTTATTTTTCATCGCTATCAACATAAACTAGATCACAATGTCAGTTTGAAAATACTTAAACAACAACTCTAGGCAATCAGTATCTCTCCAGCGAATGCAAAATACCTAGGAGTGCTGATCGATGTTAATCTTTCCTGGAAGCAACATATTGACTACATCTCAATGAAAATAAGCAAAGGAATTGTTATTATCGCGTCCTAGTACTCTTTCTCTTTGTAGATTCTGTAGCTGGAGTCAACAATTCTTATACGTATTAACCGTATAACGGTTATCAAGGGAAGAATTGTTGACTCCAGCTACAGAATCTACAAAGGAAAGAGTACTAGGACGCCATTTGTTGTTACGTACCATCTGGGACTGCCAAACATTGGCTGAATCCTCAGGGATCTACATCCCATGCTCCAATTGTCTGAAAAATGTGGAAAGGCGATTAGGGAGATTCCGATGTTGGCTTTTAGGAAACCAAAGAGCCTGAAGGACTATCTGGTCCGGGCTAAAGTTCAGAAACAGAGGATTAAAGCTGAAGGTAGCCGTAGTTGCGGGTCGTCGGTATGCCAGATATGCAAGGACGAAAGTTTTCTGAAATTTGGAAACAAATTTACAGGTAATGTTACTGGTAAAACGTACGACATTCATTATAATTTGGATTGTAACAGCAGTAATGTCGTATATCTCATTTCATGTAAAAGTTGCGGTAAACAATATGTAGGGTCGACAACAACTAAATTTAGGCTTAAGTTTAATAACCACAAAAGTAGGATGAGAAGATACTCGCGTCTTGCATCGAGAAACAGAGGCGTAGATGACTTAATCTACAGGCATTTCTGGTCACAGGGACATTGCGGGCTCGATGATATGTCTATTCAGTTGATAGATAAAGTGTCTAATACTAGTGATCTTTTAGGAAAGGAAGGCCAGTGGACTTATAGACTTCAAACCATCCGACCATTGGGTCTTAACGAGAATGACTTTTTCTATAGCCAGAATCGTCGCAAGGGTCGGATTCGGTAGTCATTTTTTGCAGCTTATTATATCATGTACGAACACATATGTTCTCATTATTTCGCGCGCGCGTGATTTGTTACCTCACTTTTGCATTATTATCACGTAAGAACGCTTGAGGGTGTAACGGTGATTCACCCTGATGAAGGTAGCTGTTTGCCACCGAAATATAGGTGTTGTTGTTTAAAACCTGTCTTTTCTCTTGTGTTCAAGTATAAGTTTACCGAGAGAATTTTTTTTTTTTAACAATTTGTTGGTTGTAAAAATATTGAAGATCCGTTACCAGGATTCATGCTAACAAAGAAGTAAAATCGTTCTCTGGTAAAAAGTTTTGAAAAAACTATGAGCTTTCGACAGACTGAACTGCTGCCTTCAACGGATAAAAATGTGTGAAGCCTAAAAGTGAAAGAAATTTAAATATAACGAAAAATTCGCATAAATTAAAGGGTAAAAGCATGTAGTAGAAAGAATGTTAAAAATGCTAAGAAATTTAGTGTTTCTTTAAGAGAATGTGATATTGTCTTGGGAGCGGGCACGAATTATTGTCTGCCCCAACAGTTTTTGCCGTGTGCCATGACTCCAATGTCTTTCTACTCCGGTTGTTCGCTTTGTCAATGATTTTAGAATTGTTAAAGTCAATATCATGATTAAAAGTCCACGCGTGTTTCGCGACATTTGAGCCTTTAGTACAGCTCCTCATATGTTTCTTTCTCCTAGTAGTAAAAGATCTTTTAGTTTCGCCAATGTAGCTCCACGGGCAAGATGCGCATGGAATTTTATAAATGACATTGCACTGGTCATCTTCGGCAGGTCGAAACTTTGGGATAGGGACGGTGCTGCTGTAAAGTTTTAACTGGTCTGCTAGTGACTTGGATGTCGTGTTCCTTGAGGATTCTTGTGAGAGGTTCCGTGATGCCTTTGATGTAGGGAAGGACTGCAAAGTTGCGTCGGTTTGTTGGCTCAGCCCATTTAAAGAACATACCAACCAACCCTTCTGGAGTAGGTGTAGGTGGTGGAGGCCTCGTTTTCTTTCTTATAACATCAGCAGCGATGTTTTTGGGATAGCCGTTGGAGTGTAAAGCGGCGCAAACACGAGCAGTTTCACGGGTCTTTCCAACTTGTGTGTTGGGGAGATTCAAAGCTCGATGCAGGAGTGTCTCAGCGGTGCTGATTTTGTGTTTCCTGTCATGGTGTGAATGGAAGTCGAGATATCTATCCGTATGCGTGGGTTTGCGGTAGATGTCGACCAAAAGTTTTCCGTTATCGCGCGAAATGAGGGTGTCAAGAAAGGGTAGTTGGCCGTTGGACTTGTGTTCGATGGTGAAAGAAATATGCTGATCGATTGAGTTGACAACAGGACTTTGTAAATCATGCAATCAGGTGGCCATATGATGAGCGCAAAACAAGATCCCAAGAGAAAGCCTCTGGAACCACGCCAGTAATAAAAACAACAGAACCCCGCCCAGGGGCTCTAAAAAGTAATAGAATCCCTGAACAGGGCCTGTGAGAATGCCGATCTGCACAGCGTAACTGAAAAAAAGCCCAACTGGTTGCACAATTACTCCAGTGAATGATTAATTAAACCTTATTCTATTTTTGGAATTAAACTCGGATCTTTTGTTCAAGCTGTAAGGTTGGAGGGTGCATAACTGTGCGCACCAAAAGGCCTCTCTTGTGAGTAAAACCTTATCCATATCAGTAGTGTCATTAACAATTTTTTCAATAACAATGAACTCAAAGTCAGACATGTGATGTTCTTTTGTATTGAAATGGACGGCCAATTGACATGTGGCCTTGTTGGTCAACATAGCCGATTTGTGATTCCGAAATCTGACCTTGAATTCATTCGATGTTGAACCTACGTATTGAATCTTCCATGTTTTACAGGTGACTAAATAGATGACATTCTTCGACCTACAATGTACATCCTGTCTAATGGAGTAAAAACGGCCTGTACAGGCGCTATGAAAGATCTTATTTTCAACAAGATAATGTTTGCATAGATCACATTTGTTCTTACATTTAAAACATCCCAAGGGAGTATTATTGCTGTAATGGGTTTTTTTAGGCCTTGCTAGGATCTCTTTTATGTTTTTGGGTCTTCGATCAGAAGGAATAATTGACCCCTTTGGGAAAATCTGGGATAGCAATGGCGATTCATAAATAAGATGACTAAATGATTTGATGATTTTGCTGATGTTTGGTAGATGAGGGTTATAGTCGACTACCAGAGGAGAGACGATTTTTTTGTCTTTCGGTTTCAAGGCGAGTAAGTCCTCCCTGGGTAGATCTTTTGCCCTTATAAAATTGCTTATTGACTTCTGCTGGATTATAACCTCTCTCAACGAGATATGTCTGGTATTCATCACTACGTTGGTCATATTTTTCAATGGTTGAACAATTTCTGCGAATCCGGGTGGCAACTCCCAATGGGATTGCCTTAGTACAATGCCTTGGGTGAGCACTGTTACGTAATAAGTACATATGATGGTCAGTAGGTTTTGAATATACATCCGTTTGAATATACCCGTCAACCAATGAAAGTGTGAGATCTAAAACGTTGATAGAGGTTTCAGATGATACTACAGTAAATATATATATATATATATATATATATATATATATATATATCATATTTGAATTTGTTCAACCGTCACTTCTGAAGATGTATGTTGTAGCATACGAAACGTCAAGTCAAACGTAAAGTGCACTTTATCATTTTGTTTGTAGCCGCTGTTTATTTTATGTTTTTGATACAGTGTAACTGGTTCTCTTCATGTTGAAAACCATTACTCAAAGTACTCGTGGCTATTTTTTCTCAGATATAAGGAAACATCAGACCTTGCTAGAACACTAAAACTTCTATTCTGGATGGTGCGATTTCGGTCGACGTTT
>NC_090885.1:11990677-12013177 GCF_036669925.1 Montipora capricornis | reverse complement strand
CAATACCACTGGCCGGTGTTAATTTTCACTTGAATGAAAGTGTCTCCAGGGATCAATGGTTAATACAATATGCTTTTAAACAGGTTTTTTTCGCTCCGAATTATACGGAGCCACCAAGTAAAAATTTTGTATCGACTCCCACGCTGTATAGATGCCAAGGGGATAATTATGCAACAGCCAATCATATGGCGGGAATGTGTTCCGCTTGGACAGCCCACGCTCAGGGACACATACGCGTCCTTCGCGAAGTGACGCGAACCAAAACGGCAGAAGATGCGGAAAGCAAAATTGCTGTTCGTTTTGTCAACGAAAACGACTCCAAGAAGATTTCGACTGGAGCCCTGTTTGCAAAACAATCAGAATTGCCTTTACTGACTCAAAGCAATGTTCCAGTGATTCCAGTGTACACGAAAGTTGTAGCGAAGAAGAAGAAATCAGTGTCAGTGAAGAAGAGGAAATACAAACGGAAAACGAGCTAGAGAGTGCTAGCGAAACACCAGAAAGATCCTGCTCCGATGATACATCACCAGATGAGGGGGAAGAGATGAAAAAATCGGACAGTTTAGGGAAACAAAAGCCCACGACATTGAACTCGTCCACCTATGCAAAAACAATAAAGAAGGCAAAAAAAAAATCAACTGACAAACGGAAGAAAAGTCTTTCAGAGGAAGAGATGGAGAATTTATTTGGAGAGTTGGCCATGATTTGTGCATCGTTCAGTCGTGTCATGCGAAGCCTCCACGAAGTATCCACGCAACGCGCGAGGTAACTTTATCCGCGCGAAATAAAACTAACTTTTCGAAATAAAAATAACTTGATACAGATTACCTTTGGCATGTATGGGGATGCCCGCTCTCCTCACTTTATTTTATCCTTGGAGCCACTTTTGTCAGTCTCCATTTCGGAAGACTTTGAAAAATCGGTAGAATATAGTTCTCTGAAAACTGGATTTCAACTTTTTCATTGGGAAAGTTCATTCTATCGGGCTTTCTTTTTTTAGTACCAAGACTCCTTTCATAAATCCATAAATTTTTTCTGAGTCAAAAACGTTTTGTTATACCGAGGACATCACTACGTAGTGATTTGAACCAGCGAGTTATGAAGCTTGGATGAGGCAAACTGCTTTAATTGGTGTTGTATTTTGTTTTGTTTTTTTTTTTTTTCGGTAATAAGTTAACGCTTTATCGAATATATTTAAGCCTTTGATGTGAGAAAAAAGCTTTCTTTATCCTGCTCTTCGCCTGTCACGTCTAGAATACCCCACGAATGCTACTTAAAACATGCAATGTAGTCCCGAGTCTGAAGTTGCGGCTTCACGCAAAAATATCACACACTTCAGGTTGTGCGAGACGTTGGCAACGCAGTACGTTCGAATTCACTCCGTATCCAAACATAATATTCCTATTCCCCAAGTTGTAAGTTCTAAGCATATTTATCGCCTGTAAGACCCTGGGCCACTACCTTTCGTAATGATGGCTTCAAATAACATTCACCACCGATCAGATGGCTCAGAGATGCAAAAGATCGTGGGTTCGAGCCCTGGCCGGACCAACATGAAGGGTCTTTCTATAACTGAGGAAACAGTGCGTTCTATTCAAATCCCATCTTCAAAGTGTTTAATTTGGCACTTTTTCAGTGTTAAATAATTCTGTGAGACGTTAAAGAACCAACAGATGTACCTCCCCCTGGCGTTGTGGTCGGGACTTTGAGTGCAATTGTAAAATTACAGCAGGTCCACATCACTTAGGCACTAGTTTTTCAACGTCGGATAACATCATGCGGTGATAACTCACTTTCCGCCAGTTTCAATCTTGGCAAAGATCTCAGTACTGCTGCCCTCGCAACTGTGAATATATACACTCTCTAAGCACATCTAGTTAAAAGATGTGTAAGAAAATCTCGGCCAGCGTTTAAACGTGAAGTATATTTGATACTCTGGATAGTGACTTATCCACTGGATAAAGTTATACTGCCTTTGACCAACTAAGGCTGGATGGTTGCTAATACATATTATTAAATTCTCAGCCTCGGGTAATGCACTTCTCGTGCTCTGATTGGTTTACTCAATCTCGGTTATCAGCTCATATACCTTAGTTTGACCTTATATGGCAAATGATTGCACTAAGCGTTGCTATGCTAAAATTTGTTTCGCCGGACAGCGAAATTTCTTTCTGAATAAAGCAAGAAAACGTTTTTGTGGAAAGTTTGAATCAATTCCGACGTTTAGAAGTACGCGAAAAGGTAAGAAATGTTTTTGTCATGAGCCTGCGTCTGTCTGACCACCAGGTATTACACAACATCGCATCTTCATCGAGTTTTGGCGATTTCGCTCGGATTTTCTCGCTTTTTTCGCTCGTATTTCGTACTTCCAAACTTTTGGAGTTTAAGGAAATTTAATAAAACAATTATTCTATTCGCGCTTGTTGGATATGAGACTGGTTATAGCCAACTCGGAGCTACGAGTCTCGTTGGCTATTTACCATCTCATATCCAACACGCCCTCGTGGAATAATTGTTGACTAAACAGCTTCATCAAATAAACAAGCAAACAAACATCTCTTCATCGTTCAATCTGGGAAAAAAAACCTATCACCTGTCTTAGAGACCGGAAAGGTAATAAAATGCTCAAGATTGAATTAGATAAGAGCGTTGATCTATTACTTTGCGGTCTTGCCCTAGCACAGTCATAGCCTGCGTAGCTTACGGTATTGTAGGAGCGCGGAATAAAGTTGCTCGCGATTAGCTTCTCGGCCACCAAAACTTTATTCCCAGCACAGTCACAAATAGAGTTATACTGATTTAGATATAACACTTTGCGCGCAAAGCAGAGCCGCCAATTTTCCGGGCGAAAACAAAATCATTTTCACTATGGACATAACATCTTTATACACCGTAATTCCCAACAACAAAGGCGGCCTCCAAGCACTCAAATATTTTTGAACCAGCTCGGAAACCTTACTTCGTCTTGCTGAACTGGCTCTCTCACTCAACTGTTTTTCATCAGCGTCGGTGGCTTCGTGGTATGTCGAGGTCACGCGTTTAAGCCCCGTTGAAGTCCTGAGATTTTCAGGGTTCTCTACGCAATTGCTAAAATTGCGTACACAACTGCGAGGATCATCATTGATTTTCATATCCGCAGTTCAATATATGATTCGTTTCAGATATCATTTCATCGTAATTCTGCTGTTGTTAAATGAGCCCACACAACTTGAAGTATCACGTGAGGATTTGGTCGCTAAGAAACCGCCGCGCATGCTCAACATAATGAGTTTCGACCTATGGCAGAGGTCTTAGCCTGGGAACAAGCTCTCTAGGTCGGTGAAAACCCCTCGAGAGAGCTTGCTTGCAGGCTACAGAGGTGTGTTTTTCCCGTTCTCGTCAGGCCAGCGAACGCAAAAGGAAAAGAGTCCTTCGAAAGAAAGAAGTTTACAACTTTTGAACAGAACATTACCACTTCATTTGAATAACGATTAACGATTGCACCGACTCTCAACACCACTTAACTTCTATGTTGTTGAAGCTGCTTCTCAATTAATGCCTCCTTTTGAAATATTGGATTTTTTTTACGAACTGGAACAAAGTAGAAAACAAACAATTGATTAAAAGCAAAACCATCTTTGGCCATTTCAACATTATTCATTTTTCTGACCATCGGAAGTAGACGTGACGTGGGCAAAATTTATTTCCGGTGAGCTCGAGTCTTTGCCTCTACACCAGTCCTCTCTCTTCGAAGATCAAAAGATCGAAGCTGAGATTGTGAGCAACAATGGCGTCCCCAAGCTTGAGGCCTTTTCATGATATGTATGATATCAAGGAAGAACTAGGAAGAGGGGCATTTAGCATAGTTCGAAAATGCGCTCTGAAAGAAGGCAAGGTGGAATTTGCGGTAAAGATCCTCGATACGCGCAAGATGACCTCTCGTGACATACAGAAAGTTGAGCGTGAAGCTCGTATTTGCCGGGCGTTGAAACACCCAAACATTGTCCGTCTTCATTCCAGCGTCCTTGAAGAAGGTTTCTATTACTTAGTATTCGATCTGGTGACTGGTGGAGAACTTTTTGAGGAGATAGTGGCCCGAGAATATTACAGCGAAGCTGACGCGTCTCATTGTATACAACAGGTTCTTCACAGTGTTCAACATTGCCACGAACACAGCATTGTTCATAGAGATTTGAAACCTGAAAATCTTCTTCTTTCCAGCAAAGACAAGACAGCTATTTGTAAATTGGCAGATTTTGGACTGGCGATCGAAGTAGACAACGATAAAAGGGGCTGGTTTGGTTTTGCGGGGACGCCAGGCTATCTTTCCCCAGAGATTTTGAAGAAAGAGGCTTACAACAAAGCGGTTGATTTGTGGGCTTCTGGGGTTATACTCTACATTCTTCTCGTTGGCTACCCACCCTTCTGGGACGAAGATCAACAAAAATTATACAGTCAGATTAAGGCTGGAGCTTACGATGTAAGTAATCTTACAAAAACACTGGTTCAATTTGTTTTGTTTGCCAATATACTTTGATTTCTCGTGGAATCGCGTATGATAGTTCGCGGGTTAGCGTTAGTTCCATAGTTCCATAGTTCGCACTTCATATCAAAAGCATGCCTTACAAGAATTTTCTCGTTGCATCCGATTCGTTCTATATCATTAATTTTTTTGTGTGTGATCGATGTATTAAAATTCTCCATTTGCTTGTCTGTTTAGCCATCAACCGGAGAACGTGACCAATGTTTATATTTAAAGATAAATGACATGTCCCGTTTCCTTTCTCCGCTTTGACACTCACTCCTGTTTTAAAATTCTGTTTCTATGCAGCTATTTTCTCTTTGCAAATCTTCCACTGTAAAAATGCCAAGGAGTCCAAGATATATTGCTCTTGGAGATTGCGGTGCGCAGAGATTAAATCATGCTATGGTTTTCATTTACATTGTGGTTTTCTCTAGCTTCAATTATAGAGCTATTATTTCTGAAAACACCTGGAACGATAATTTTGGGGTAAATTATAGCATTTTTTTTTCAATAATCGAGGCCGTGTAGTTTATTCAGGCAAATGGCGTCAATTTTTTAATGTTTTTTTTAATTACAAAGCTAAGAAACCTGCTGCTAAGTGTTTAAAAGTAAAGAACTCACAAAATTTGTTTGGAATATGGGTTCGTGAATTCAAGAAAATTGATCAGTATGATATACGTCATGCTTAGATTGATATCCAGCAAATTCAGGCGCTATTTCGGAGTGAATTAATTTAGTCTAGATATTACAGATTTTAATGGCTACAATAATTGAAGTTTTAACCTTTTTGATGTCGGGAATCAATGACATGAGTGGGTGACAGGCCACAAAATGAATGATATCAGTTTTACGAAAAAATTTATCCTAACATTTGAAGGTTCTTTTTTTAATTACATTGGAAAAAATGACAGATTGTGTTGTATTTGCATTATTTCATGTCAATATTTTACTTTGTTTAAAAACAAGGTGCACACTCCAGCAACATTTTCCTCTATAAATTCACTCATGCATTAATGAGCTTACCTTTCACGAAATTATTAGGGTGACATGATTTTAGTGTTCCTGTGTACTCATCAAGTTGAGACCAATTTCAAGCTATTTCAACAATGTACAGCTTCTGCATATCATTTTGGCCATTCTTAATTAATTTATCTTCGCTTTTAATCTTTACGTAAGACCTGTGGCAGTTCATTGCAGAAGATAGGTGCTGTTGGTTGGTTGGTTTTTTTTTGTTTTTTTTTTCAAGTATTACATCCAGATTGCTCTCCTTTTGACTTGTTGCATCTTAAGAAAAACTAGTAAAAACAAACAAGTTACCTCATATATTTTCAGGTGGTACACGCGAAATAACCTAGGCAAATAGCATAAAGCTCAAGGAAAGCCTAAATTTCAACATAAGCCTGATATCACCCTCAACTATTTAATAATGTATCAGTAATTCTTATGTATTCTTGTTTAAATACAGCTGCATCCCTGCATCTAAAATATATGTAGATGTAGTACTTTTTTGTGGGTATGATGTGTCAGTTGTATGATTGGTAACAAAACTTTCTTGTCCTTTGAAAAAAATTATGCATTTTGAAGTTGTAATTTCTTTATTGTTTGTTGTATGGTAGTTTCCATCACCGGAATGGGATAGCGTGACGGATGAGGCCAAGGATCTCATTAAGAAAATGCTTACAGTGGACCAAAGCAAGAGAATCACTGCTGCAGAAGTCTTGAAGCATCCATGGATTGTGGTAGGCTTTCTGTTTGTTTCAAACAGATGTGTTCCTGAAAGGCATTACTAAACTCCCCTTGCTAAAGAAAGTTCCTTTTACTTCACCTTTCATTAACTTGTGAACTCTGAAGTTCAAATTACAATCAACCAATTTGGTTTCACTGCCATCTCACATTTGCTGCAATAGTTTGTAGACTGCTAAAAAAAAAACAGAAAACAATTAAACTGAACAGAAGTACATCAAAAAATTATCTGTGAGCCATGAACCTGTTCCATTACAGTTACTGGTTGCAGAAGAAAATGAAACTTTTGATGGGAATTTGAAATTCAGAGCATTCCTGTTCATGAAAGATCCAGCAATCCTGCCTCTTACATATTCAGCCAGACCTCTGTGACCTAAGAGAGTTTCGTGAAATTTTAATCCACTCCCAAGAGCTTATTGTTGTACAACCACCATCCATGAACAATAATTTTCTTCCGATAATGGAGAATCTAGATTATTACAAAATAGACCCAGAAGTGGAACTTTTTGTTTAAAGAAGCACTTTGTTCAAAGAGCTGCCTAGTGGTTGGGCTTTCAGTGTTTAACTTCCCTCTTTTTTTTTTTTTTTTTTTTTGCATACCTCAATAGTCAAGGCTCTGTTCAAGCAAACACAGTCCTGTATGAAGTAGGCTTTGATACGGTTACTTGTTCTCCATCGTGACAACATCAATTGAAGCTATGATCCTCGCAGTAATTAACGCGATTTTAGAAATTGCGTAGAGAAGCCTGAAAAATTCAGGACTTCAAAGGGGCTTGAACCGGCGATTCCAGTGCGACACTCTAACCAACTGGGAAGCTCATAGCTTCACTTAATTTCATATCCGCAGTTCAATATATGATTCGTTTCATATATCAATTCATTTGTTGATTGTGATAACGTGTCATGTGAGATTTCAAGTTAGCAGATGTCTATTGCTCAAAAGGTAGGAAGTCAGGTCATACATTTGTTTGTCTTATTTCACAAAAGTATGACATACATCAAAGTAAAACGACTTTCATGATAAATAGTACAAAGGAAAAGAAGAAGATAAAGTGCATTAATTGTGTGAAGTTTGGGATACCCAAATAGTTGATTGAACTAATTAAACCAATTTGTTTTAAAAAGTTTTCTTCGTGGACCAACTACGAAAAAAGATATAATATCTATACAGCTCAAGAATCAACGAAGCAGTTATTCCAATCTCCTTTGAAAATTGTGAAAAAAGCCTCTTTCAATTTACATGGGATTTATAACAGCTCTCAAATCCCATGTTCATAGGCCATTCCTTCTTAATTTCCGAATTGGCCGAAGCGGAAAATGCCATAATACCCTTTGCTTGTCCTCCCAAATTTTGCATAAACATTGTTTCCTGTTTCTCTTGGGACCGCCGTAAGTCCCAAGAGAAACAGGAAACAATGCTTATTCAAAATTTGGGTGAACAAACAAAGAGTATTATGGTAGTTTCCGCTTGGGCCAATATTTTTGTTAATTTATATGCGAGATTCGCGTGGTGTGGTTCCTTCTTGTTACATAGATTACATGTAGATATTTTTGAGGCCCTTTCGAGACAGATTTTCTCAGTTTTTACCAAATTTTTTTTTTCTCAAAGAAAGGGCGAGTCCAGGGGCCTGTTTCTCGAAAGTCCCGAGAACTTTTCGGACTCGAAAAGCCAGTCGTCAAACTGCAATCTGCTTATTTTGAAAAGCCGATCTTTAACATGTTTTTAATGTAAGAAAAACTAAGAGGATTGTTTGATGGCTTGGAACCTCGGCCTTGCGAAGATATACCGGGAATTGTAGCACGCGAAATAGGCCCGAAAATGTTCGGGACTTCTGACAAACAGGCCACAGGATCGTGTGCTATGCTTTCGAAATCCCGCACCGTGACCTTCTAGATTGTTCACAAGATTTTTTTCGGTTGTTCCAGTTTAAACATGCTGTCTTAAAAGACGTTTGACAAGTAATAATTATTCCCGTAGCTGTCTCTTTTTTTCTATACTTAATTTTGCCTTAATTATAGTAAAATGCCTTCGCATTTACCAACTCATTGGTGCGAGTTCCTAATCGATTGTCGATCTTAATTGCAACATCGCGTAAACACATCAACTGTCTCTCTCTCAATATTTGTGCACCTGTTTTAGAACCCCAGATGTGTATTCAAATAAAAGAATCTTCTTTGCGACTGGTTATGCTAGTAGGCCGTGTTGACCCATTTGGCCAAGATATTCCGTCGCGAAATTTGTCACTCGTTGATTTTCTTTAACTGTGAAACTGATTTTAAGCAATACGCGGAGCGCTAACATCACTCTCAATTTCGCTTTCTAGAATCGTGAACGAATCGCATCAAAGGTTCATCGGCAAACTACCCTCGATGGCCTAAGGAAGTTTAACGCGCGGCGAAAGCTTAAAGGGGCGATTCTCACCACCATGTTGGCGACTCACAACTTTAGCGGCTCAAGGAGAAAAAAGGAATCGGACGAGGAAGTAACGGCGACACAACCAGAAGAAGCCGATGGCGCATCTCAGACCTCCGCGGTACAGCAGACCTGGAAAACGCAAAAGGAGCAAGAAATTGTTCGCTTAACACAGCAGCTTATTACGAGCATAACCACACAGGATTTCGATACCTACAGTAAACTTGTCGACCCACACATCACGGCTTTTGAGCCCGAAGCCAATGGTAATCTAGTGGAGGGCGTTGAATTTCACAAGTTTTACTTCGATAACGGCGTGCGGCAACGCAGCGCGCCGACGAATACCACCATCTTGTCACCACACGTGCATATCCTAAGCACGGAGTCGGCGTGCATTTCCTACGTGCGCCTCACGCAGCGGATTGGAAACAGCGGAGCGCCCGTAACTGACCAATCAGAGGAAACTAGAGTATGGCAGCTGAGGAACGGACATTGGGTTAATGTCCACTTTCATAGATCTTCGTCTGGAAATGGACGTGTCTAGATGAACAGCAGGTCTAAATCAGAATACAATGCGATTGCCAATCAATTGGAAGAAAATGCTGGGGAATTTTGCGAAAAGATTTGGTGCGACGAGGCAACAAATTATTCGAAGAATGTTGAATGTTAGGAGTCGCCAGCTTCTCGCAAAAGCTTATTTTTGAAGAAATTAAATCGGTTTGGATGTTGTAAGTAATTTGTTTTACTTTTCAGCGATAAACTGTTGGAAATCACCGACTCAGAGGACGTAAAGTTGAAGCATTTAAATCATTAATCGCTATAAACGGTTCTTTGATTTTCGCCATCTTTCAAAGGTATGTTTCCATGATCTGGAATGCTATTCATCAGAATTTGTGCTGCGCATAGAATTTCATAGCAATTTAATCGTAAGCTAATGGAGTTGGTTAAATTAAGTGATTTTATGGAGGGTTTATCTTTAATTGAAATAGGAAACTAGACTATAAAATGATCTAAAATTGGGTGATTTTTTCCAAGAATCAATGTAATAGATTTTAGTTGAGATTTCATAGGGAATTAATTCGACCGGACAACAGGTTGTAATGCAGTATTATATCGCTTCGCCTTAAGTGTAAATAAATTGTTTTTCCAGGAATGTCTAAATGGTTAAATATGAGATGAATACTATTTTATTGCCATTGACAATTTTCCATAGTTAGGTGTTATTCAATTTGTACTGTTTTTGAGGTGTCACTTAATTAATTTAATTGAGATGAATATTAATATTACCCTGACAAGAATGTAGTACTGGTAATGTTGGTAATACTTATATCACACCTTTTATCCTTAAATTATTGATTTTTGACATTGATGCTTGACATTTTCAATTATTTGCCATTCGACGATATGTAACTCTGAATCAGGGACAGACACACGGGGAAATAGCACTAGGTAGTTGTGATTCGAATTGAAACAATTTTGTGCCCATTCTGTTTGTCGTGTACAACGTTTTAAGCTAATTAACCTTTTAAAAAATAGGGAGAAGGGGTAAAGAACCCGCTTTTTTAAAAGCCAAGTTAATTAATTTTTAGAGTTCAAATATTGAACTTCTTTCTGTTTTCAGTAAAATACATTTCTTCAACGGCATATTGTTAGCCGAATATTAAAAACCTTTTTCGTGCAAGGTGTGCTTCAGTTGTAAAAGTTACTTGGAGAGCTACAAAGGACATTAATTGAAGCGAATATATATCCCGTAAGACTGAGGTGTAGCTTCCCTTTTTAACTGGCAGTGTTTTTCCTTGTTGAATTTTTGCACCTCTTTACAGTGTCGTTGCCGTGACATGAGCTCAGCTGGGAGCTAGGACACGGGGACACTCGGGAAACTCCGAGTGCTGTTTTGCAGGAGTCGAACCTACGACTTTCCGACTGTTGGGGATATTCGGAAAAATCCGAGTGCTTCTCGGCAGGAGTCGAAACTACGACCTTCCGATTATTTGTTCGGATGCTTTACCACTAAGCTGTAGGGGATGATCGGAAAAATCCGAGTGCTCCTTGGCAGGAGTCGAACCTACGTCCTTTCGATTATCAGTCCCGAGGCTACATTCACATGGTACCGGACGAATTTTCTACCGGCTGAAAATTTGACCGGACATTTTGTTCGCACGGAACCGTGCAGTGCAAAATTTTCGCCCTGTTCACACCGAACTGACGAGCCGGATTAAAGTAAAACCTTTGTCAGTGGTTTTGCGATCTGTTCATGCGCAGAGCGCTACTTTACGAATTTCAAAATGGCTTATTCCAGCTGAGTTACCAGGCATCCATGCAATCACGCGGGAAATTTAATCTAAAAATAAATCGGTCTGTGAAAACGCCGTGACAGGAATATAAGGCCGTTGTTCGCTCCTACTCATAGGCTCCTGGTCAGCGTTTGGATCTTATCCTGAATAAATTGTCGCCTCATGATTTGAAGAAAGCTTTTCCTGGTCTGATTCCAATTTCCGCGTTTTTGCCATATCCGTAATAGACCTAATTCACGATAGCCGCCATGTTGGATTTGCTATTATCATGCAAATTAGCTACACACTCCTGAGGGGGCAAACAACACAAGTTCGACAGGTTATAACGAACATCTTAGCCACACAGATGATTTGTTTCATGTTCATTGAATGTTTATCACCTAAGTAGTAAAATAGAATGCTCACACAAGTTACTTCGATTTTTTTACTGAAAAATTAGCAGATAACAAGGTAGAAAGGAGAAATGTCGGAGGCAATCAAAAGGTATAAACCTATTATAAAAGGTACTTAATTCTAAATTTTAAAATGTACTTTTAGCAATGTTAATTCAATATTTCGACGAGCCGATTTTCCGCAATTTGCCTTTATTTAAATGTTTGCCCCCCAGCATAACACATGGCTAATTTGCATGACAATTTGAAAACCAACATGGCGGCTATCGTGAATAAGGGCTATGGACCTCTTTAGCTTGTACGGTTTGTTTTACCATTTCAGACCACGTGATCTTCCCAAGGGAATTTTCCTTTTGTTTTTTCATAAGTTACGCATACATATGCACGTGCATAAGACGACATTTGAAAGAAACAGTTTCCTAGAGTAACATCACGTGGTCTGAAATAGAAAAACAAAACGTACAAGCTAAAGAGGTCAATTGTTGGAATTTGATCGTTCAGATGCAACCTCGTTCCCAAGGTCCAGGGAAGAAGGAAGGACCCTGAACGAGGTTAGTCCAGATGGTGTCGTTTCAACAACAACCTTTCAGAGGTGAGTTGACTCGCCACTGGAGTTAGCTTCCCGTCGCGCTCTCATAACATCAAACACATAAAGAAAAGTTCTTTTCAGTACCGTACACGCCCGGGCAACTCCGCTATGGTATGTCGCTTTAGCTGTGTTATATTGAAATGTCAATTTGGGAGAAGTTTAGTGACTGGAAATTAAGGGATTCCCTTTCTTTTTGGCCAACCAACCACATTCCCTTTCTTTTATCGCGAAAAATTGTCACTGGAGGCAATGATGCCCAATCATAGCCAATGATGGTCAGTAATGGGGACGGTTCACAGTGATGGAAATTACACCAAATGCGATTGGTTATTTTAAATTTTTTATAATCGAATATCAATTCCAACGTACTTACTGCGTACACCGATAGACATGCTTCCACGGTTTTTGACGCCATCTTGGCGGGGGGCAAACGCGGCTAAATTTACAGTAAAACTACGGGATTTTGACTGACTTTGAACCATGTAGCGCTGCTAAAAAGTGACGGATGTCCAACTTTTGCCACTACTTTGAATAGTTTTATTGATATCATTCATTCAACAGAAAATATAGCAGAGTAGTTGACCTGTATGTTTCCTTTTCCTTGCCTTTTTGTATTTAGTAGGTATTTGTATATGTTATGTATTTTAGCTGTAAATGTAATGTCTCCAAGATATTAGCTCCTGTAGTTATTCGGGAAAAGCTTATGACTGTATGTACGTTACCTTTAGCGGGGCGCATGCGCACACTTTGTAATCTGCGACTCCAGTGCTTACCATGTGACAGATAAAATGACTTTTCTCTTGAATATATAAGCCATCTAATTCTTACGCCATATTGACAAGGGTGGTTTGGAGCTGTGAGTAGGCGTGGGATTTGTCACAAATGGTTTAGGGGCCGACATATCTCTCCCTCAATGCCGTACCGGGAGGCAAGGTCGGTAGCAGAAAGCAGCGAAGGGCCAACTGCGTCCAAAAGCGATCGAACGGGCCGAAATCCCGGGATGAATCGTTTGGTACGACGCTCCAGCGCCGGTGTCTGGAGGTACTGCGTTTTTCTCTCTTGTTCAAACATTCCGTCAGCGCAAGCGCAAATGTTATGGCTCTTCGATACCTAGCCTACCAAAAAAATTAACATGCTGGTTTTTTTTTTTTTTTTTTTTTTAAACCAGCAATTGACATTACAGTTGATTTTATAGGCATAAACGTAACGTAAGAACCATGCGTGTCTGGTCTTGTCTCAGACAGAGGCGAGAGATGGTTTCACGCAGACTGGGACGCCTAAAATGCTCTGTTGTAAATATGGCCGTTCACGAGTGAAGTTGTCTCTGGCCTTTCTGTGGACTAATTCCAGGACCTACTGACACAATCCGTGTCCAATTACAGTTGAAGGGAAAAAGAAATTCATTTACTGACTTTAAATAAGATTTGGCTTCATTCAACTTTGGAGCTCATCTGAAGTTTTTTTGTTTACTTTTTTTTTTTGTAATTGGGCAACATGGAGGCTGTTAGGGATATATACATAAGGCATACAAAGATTCCAAGGCATCTTTATATGTATGTTACTTAACAACACTTCGCCGAAGGCGAAGTGAATATTGGTGAATATTTACCGAGATGTAGTCGAGGAAAATATTCCCCAATATTTACTGAGCCTGAGGCGAATAATTGTTTTAGTGTATTTTTCAGCGGTGAATATCAAGAAAAGTGCAAAACAACGGGCTAAAACAAGATAAAAAGGCAGGAAAAGTGCTTGATTGGCTTAGCAGCCGCGCCTCCAAAGTGTTATATTCACCGGGTAGCGCGGTGAATATAACTCTAAATTCTTATATTCACCGCTGAAAATTATACTAATAAAGCATATTATATGTTTTAACCCTTATCACCTCAACATTAGGTTGATCATTTTCCCTATAACTCGCCTTAACTCGCACAAACTCACAACTGATGGGCAAGCTCAATTTTTCCTTATCTCGCCTTAACTCGCATTAGCTCGCACAATCTCGCGGCGAGTTAAGGTCCCAGAGTAGGCCTTTTTAGTTGGGGAATTAGCGGGCTCTTCAAAAACATGCCTACAAATTCTCAAATGCAGCTAGTGATGTTTACGGTGTAATGTGGGAAACATGGGAATCGATAGTTGCATTTGAAAAAAGCCTTTTGATGTTTCGCGGAAAGCACTTTGGAACAATAAGTGCTTTGACATTCAAACTGCAACATACAAGACATTAACAGTGTCATTGTCCGGTAACGTAAAGAAAACTCCACTTTTATTGAAAAATCGTCACTTCTTCGAAGAGTTGAGCGTGCACAAAGCAAAAAAATCGAGTCTGCCTTTGTGACGTTCATTTTATTCACTTTTAAGAAGAAGAAAACATAATTTGGGAGAAAATGGAAATGTTCCCATTGTTATATCTCATTTAACAATAACACAATAACAATAGAAATGTATGTAAACTTTGTATCTCGAACAATGTAAGTGTGAACGTGCAATAATATTGAAAATACTGCTGTAATTTTTGAACGGCCGCAATTTTAAAAGGAATACACAATAATTAAGTTGGGAAAAATACAATACCATGTACAAAATCGCGAGAGCGTTTTCAGTGTGAAACATGTCATGAGGAATCAAACTCTCCTGCATGACATATGAACGTTGTTTCACTTGAACAATTTTTATTTTGCAAGATATAGCCATGAATTAGAAGTCAAATTGATCGTTTAATTGTGTACTTTACAGAAAATATGATTTCCTTTGAAAATTAATTGAATTTTTTTACAACTCAATGGTCACAAAACGAAAACAACCTGCTCTGCTGAACAATGGCACCCGGGCCGAAATTGACAACAGCGGCCGATAAAAGAACACGTACGCTGGTTCAGTCTTGAGCTCATTATTCACACACTGTTTCAAAAATAAATATTTAAGAACACTCAAAGAAAGTGTACACGGCACGATGGTCCGAGAAATGGAAAAGAAGTATGATTTCAGTGGATCATAAATATCCACGTGAACGTTAACGATGTCGCGTCATGCCAGTTTCAATCTAATGAAACACTTCAAAACACGCGCTTTCATTGGTCCTTAAAGTCACATGATAAGAGGCCTTTGTGCCCTTACCAGCAGCGCTCCAAATTTTTTTCTGAAAACACAGCAATCTTCGTCTCTGTTAAGGCTGTCGCCTCGTCAGCCTCGCGTCTTAGCGCGGTTGACTGGTTGCCAATAAGTCGGTCAGGTCAAAGTCCGCTTTAAAAGGTGTTAAAACGTCAACAACTTCGTGAATTCAAGTTATTCACACGAAAAGTACAACTAATAGCCATAACTTGCTGTAAGAAAAAAGTTGAAGTAAACTTGAAAATTTTACTAGCAACCACATACCCTCTCAGGAAGAGGGGGGGAGGGGGGGGAAGGGGGGTGCTATTTACGTTGTATTGTTTCCACAGAAACAATGCGTTGTTATTTTGACCATTGCTTACCTTCTTAAATCCCGGGGGGGTGGGGGGGAGGCTTAAATCAAACAGATCCCACTCACTGATTTAGTGTCTACCCAGTGGCGAAGTATTTCACTCCTATCACATGAGTCATAGTAATTTACGCTTATTGAACCATCTCAAGAAGTGCATGCTCGTATCCTCAAATGAACTTCCTACCCTTCTGCTTTGCTTCCAAAGCGACTATCGAACGCACTTTAATAATCCGAGATTATTGCTACAATGTCTACAATAGTTTATTTTAATTATTTAAGTTCAGTTTCTTGTTTCAACCATCGAGGAACTTACTAGTCCAATAACTGAGAGGATATTCATAGTTGCCCGACGTACTAACAAAGGCTCCTCTCTATCGAATATTTACTGAAAATAAAAAATGCTTCATGTTAATACAAGAGATTTCAAATCAGTCTGTTAATATCAGATAGTTTCCATCTTGACTGAATCCGGTTTGTTTCACAATATAACCATAGTGAACTTTCGATTTCATTTTAAGCAAAGATAAATATAATTACAAATTTTAATATTTGCTGTTAACCATGGACTCAAAAAGTCACCACTTTACCAAGATTGTATTGTCATCAAGTCGGTGAAGTACTCAGTGTGAAGCACATATCTTAATATCGTGTTTATTATTTTTACACCTTGATGTACAAAGGCTCCGATATCTTTGCTTGGTTTCAGTGTAAGTTTAACGTTCGTCAAGACTGCGAGGTTTCATCTTGGCTTAAATGATTCCGCATGTATCCGCCGAGTGGCTGTCAATTCCGGGAACGAAGAAAAAGGCAAGCGGGTTGTAATTCGTTATCTCCGACATTCCATGAAGCAGATAGAAAAATGTGCCCAATGTCACTGTTTTGATCATTACATCTATCCACCATTAAATATTTGTTATCGACAGAGAGAAGACAGTCAAATAAAACTGAGAAATTAGGAATTAAATTCAGTGTTTCCGAGTGGTACTTGTACGTGGAAAGATTTACTATACACGCTTTTAATAAGTCTAATATATGCCGTTTTCCGCTAATGACATCGAATTTTATTCAGAAATGTACAAAGGCCTTTGTACATTTCTGAATAAAATTTGAAAGCATGTGAGTTCGACGTCATTAGCGGAAAACGGCATGTATTAGACTTATTAAAAGGGTGTATAGGGTGGAGCTTACGAAACGACGACGCCGGCGGCAACGATGACGCTACAAAACGATGGGTTTAGTGAACAAAAACAATGGCTCTGCACGCTCTGCACGTGCGTCTTACATTTTGGTACATTTCTTTGCCATCATCTCCTAAATGACCACGTGAAATGACCAAATTCAAGGTTCTGTCGAGGACGTTAGCACATGACGATGAATTTTCAGTTTTCTCTCTACGCTTCCAATCCACTCATACCAGTTTAATTCCTCGACAGTTACTACACATTTTTAACGCGAAACGACATGAAATAGTTTCGTACTGATATGAATAACGCAACCTCGTATTTTTAAATGAGGTTCTCGTAGCCGTCGTCGTCCTCGTTTCGTAAGCTCCCTTTTGTTAACCCGGGGCGTCAAACGTGTGGCTAAAACATGATTTGCCAAAAATCACGGGAAGAAACTTGTTTCGATATCAGCTCACTTCTTGTTCGATATCAGCTCATTTCCTAGCTCCAGGGAAGTAGCTTGTCGTTTCCCTTTTACCATTTCACTTAAACACAATTCTTCATCTCCATAACATCCGGATACAAAGTTTCGAATGGCTAGTTGATTAATTATGAATTTGGGGACTCACTGTGAATTTGAAATAGACGAAAGTCATTTGTCATTTGAAAAGCTCAAAAAATGGCTTGCGATATAGGCGCAGGTGATAAAAAATTGCTCCTAAACAACCAGATTACATTATTTCTGTTTTAGTTCACCGCATGTTTGCCTGCATGGCGACTGATGTCAGTTTGGAGTTGAAAAAATGTTATACAGTTTAGTTTCCGTTCAGCTGTAGTTACCTTGTTAAGTGCAAGTTCACTCAGGGTCTTGTCTCGGTGGTTTCCGTAAATGTCCGAAATTATAAGCTGACCTGTTGTAAATTAAAGTTTGCATGTGTACTTTCATTTCAAAGGTCACTGCACGAGTAAAACAGATTTTTGTCGAAAGTGTAAACGCAAGAAATGAAATCTTCCTCTATGGTATAGAAAGGTATCCCACAGTTTAAATGGCGCAATGTCATGAAGCAATCGGCCAATGTTTTTGGCTGTGAGAAAACGAGGGACAGTATAAAGCTCTTGGAAAGTTAATTGGAATTTTCGCCAAGTTAAGGTTGCTTCAATCAACTTTTATCTTAATTTCTTTCTTGTTCGCGTGGATCGGAAGTCGATATGCGCCGTCGATCAGTAAAAACAAGTTTGTTATTTTCCCCGGAAACTATACAGCCGGGCACTTTCATTTACAATGAAATATACTCACTCTCTCTTTCTCTCTCTTCAATGTGAACAAAAACGTAATTCATTTTCGCAGATTTAAAATTTTAATAATCGAGATTGCATACGTGAGGTTCCCCCAAGGTTCACCCGAATCTTTTGTCTTACAACGGCATAATGGCTCATTTAGCGATTGGTTGAGAAACAGCTAATTACGCCCAGCGGGGCTACATAAAAGCAAGGTATTGTCTGCGAGAAGATTCATCATAAAGTTTCTCAGTTGACAAATTTAATTAATTTTACAACACAGTTACAAAAATAGGCTTAAGTCGATTTGAAAACATTAGTTGTGTGATTTTATCATACTTTTATTCCTTTTAGCTATTTTTAGTTGAATGTTAACTGTGAGTCGGAGGATCATGCCGAGGATTAGCTTTACAAAAACACTCAGCCGACTTGAAATAGAACCACTCCTAATACTAAACAAATAAATCCTTCGAGGAAACAAATGTCGGAACAACTGTCTTGTTGTTATGAGAGACAGTAACTGGCTCATCAACTTCAGTAGAGCAAAGAATGGTCGCATGTCATGCATGACGTCCACGAAACAAAAACCATCAGTCTAAATTTTTCAACGGTAACTAACCAAGCACTCTCAAAAATGTCTTCATTTGTTTCAGTTGCAGAGGCATCAATGTTCAGGATATAATGCGGCATCACAAGACGGATAGCGAGATATCTTTTCTGTGTTCTGAACACGACGCGTCCGTCCCTTTTGCACTTGAAATTTGCCTTTTTTGTCGAGCAAATGGACGAAGGAAGGTGGTCTTGATGTCTCTTTTAAGGAAAGCATAGGCGATGGGATTGGCGGCTGAGTTAATTACAAAGAGCATATCAATTACTTGCTGTAGAGAGGGGCTTACCAAGCACATTTCAAACACTAGGCAAAAGCATTTGTAATTCTCTATCACGTAGCATACAACGAAGAAAAAAATAATAGCCACTGTCATTTTTGAAGCAGCCTTACTTTCGACCCCAGAGTAGATTTCGCCCGTCGAAGATTTCGGAGCATGGTTAAAGGCAAGTTGGGCAAAAATCCTTGACGTCCTCTTTGAAATCCTTCGCATAATAAGGAATATCCGGTAAGTTACGAGGACAAATATTACAATTGGTAGAAGTTGGAACAAAATTACTCGAAAGACCAAGAGGAATTTTCTGTTATCTTTAAAATTAAGAGCGAAGGGCAAGCTGAAGATGAATATTGGAGCAAACCAGGCCAGAGCAAGAGACATGACTATGATCCTCGTTCTCACGACATTAAGATACTTCAGTGGATGTACTATAGCCACATAACGATCAAGGATCATTACAAAGAGATTTGTGGCTGACAAGTAGAGAAAGGTACGCGAAACTAAGAAAAATGTTCTGTTCGTTGCCGGCGGGCCATCTAAATTGTTTACGTTCAAAGCGAAGAGAAGAGGGAAATATGTAAGTCCAACACCGAGATCTGCAAGCGCCAGTGAGAGCACGGACCAATTTGGTGTCGTGTGAAGACTTCGATTGCTTATTATCAGACAAATAACCAGTCCATTTCCAATAACGGTCAAAACGGTCAGCAGCCACGCCAAAATCCAGTACCACATCCTTATCCTATCTTGTGGCGTTCAGTTTAGTCTAAGAATGAAGTTCATCAGTGTTTATGTCAAGGTTATCGCGTGCTTCACTAAACACCACACTTGCGAATCTGTGGAATCATGACTTAATGTTGTTTTCTTATTGTTCTGCTGGATCGTCTTATGCCAATCACAGTCAACTCATAAATCAATATGTTAAACGAATCACAATGCATCACACGACAGCTTCTGACAACATCGATCGGAGAAGACGTCAGTAATTAACGATATTAGAAGAGAAGGGTTTTTTCCTTTACGATATTTGTTCTAAAAATGGACATGTTTCGTGCCGGTTCCAGCCGAATGGCCACTTGTAATGCTCGAGGCAACTTGGAGTGTTGTTAGAAACGCGGTTTGACAGGCCCGGCCGGCCTGGACATAAGTTGTGATTGATAGTACAATATAAGAGTTATAACTAGGAAAAGGCATATGTATATTTGTCATGATTCTAGAAATGCCAAAACCTTGAAACCCTCGGGGTCATTTGGCGCATTCAAGTAATTTGCGGTTGTTTTTTTGGATGGAATAAATTGCACAAAAGCTACGCCTGAAGCCACAAATAAGCTATTCAGGGCAGAAATATCAAAACAAATAGACGGGTGGAAAACAACATGCCGCCTTAAAATATCATATACCCGACATTGTCTCCATTAAAGAAGACGACTAAAATTAGTTTGACGGAAGGATGACGATCGTAAGAAAAAGAGGTTGGCTAAGCCAACTGATATCCGATAGAGAGCTGAAACATTAAAACATTTTGTATTATAATTTTTAGCTAATTTCTGTTGAATGTCATCTGTAAGTCAGGGGCTGTGCCGAGGATTAGCTATTCAAAACACTCAGACTTATGGAGTCTTGAAGATAGAATCTCATATTAATAAATTAAAGAACAAAAAACCCTTCAATGTCTTAAAACTTTACCAAAGAACTGCAAACAGGCAAGAAAAAACTCTTGAGAATGTGTAAAATATCCAAAAAGGTTGCAATTCAATAAGTTCATTTTGAATTCTTTTTAGAATACTTGCAGATGATACTATTGTTTTCTTTACCAGTATTTTCTTTACCAGTTTGGATAGCAAAGAATATGACTTTAAACCTTTTTACGGTTGTTGGTTGAGCTGCGTGGATCATCACCACATGGAGAAATTTAGGTTGGCAAAGTGCATAATTATAAGCTCGCTGTGAACATTTTCATTTAAAATTCTGTCTCTTTTTTCCGAGTAATTATAATGCGGTAAACGTTGCCAACTGAACTTATATTAATTAAGGCGATGCGGATCAGTTAGTTTTGAAAGCAAACGTAAAATTGTCTGTTTTCTATGAGAACCTTAAGTTTACGTCGGTCTGGCCTTCCTCGCGTGCAGTAGGCTAAAAAAAAGATCTTCCACAGGGCTGTAAAGAGCTCTCTCTCTCTCAAAAAAAAATACCTTTATAATTGTAGAAAACTAAATTTCTTAAAGCTAACTAATTTATGTATACTAGCATCATGTTCACTTGTGTTTGTTATTATTTCAATATCGAGCCTTTTGTAGGAAATGACGGAGTTCCTTGGTTATAAGTGTTCACAATGAAGTGTTTTCCAATTTAGATTCTTTTATTCACATTGACAAACCACAAACGGAAAAAATGCACAAAAATAAACGAAAAGCAAATATCACTTTTTAATCTGTAAGAGCGCAAAAATACGGCAGAAACTGTGTTTGACTTGTGTATTCTCAGTTCCGAAGGTTCCACATCCCGCAAAATTGAGTGAATTTATTCTTTTCGTTTTCTGTCTACAATGCTATTTTTCTGTAGCTATTGACTGTATTGACAGTGGAGGACGTGGTCTAATTCGATCTACATGCATTATATTAAAGGTTTGGTTCTTAAGAGCTACTCAAGACGCGCGGGACGCACTTCAATTGGGCCAGTGAGATTCCAAATAATCAATGTCCTCATTAAAAATAAAAAAATCAGCCACAATTAAATTCAGATTTCGTCAATGCTAAGAAACCCTGCTCAGTATTTCTCGTATTAGGACGTCTGATACTTCTAGGAACGACCAGTAAAAGCGTCGTTAAGACGTTAAACTGCTTTGAAATTAAATCATGTAAGTGGGTCTGCGTTAATAATTTTCCGCTTTTCCCTCTTTTACAGCAAATTTTATCCCAATATGTTTTGGAGGGGGTTTTAATCTCCGGCTTTTATAACAAACAGTGTACGGCCGCTCCCTTTCAACCGAGGTCCCAAGCACACTAATGCGATTTCGTCAAAACGTATACCTTTTACAGGTTTTAACCGAACAATTTGCTACCATTTCGTTTGGAAACGGACGTTTCCTTTTCTTCCTATTTTTTCTGAAAACGTTGACTTAGACGCATTATTACTTAAGAAATAGAAAACATGTACCGTGTTTCAGTATCGAGTTATAGAAACCGAGTGAAAGTTTGGGGAACGAGAAATGCTGTGGGAACACGGACCGCAGGCGAGTGTTTCCATAGCTTTTTCGAGTTCTCCCAAAATTTCGCGAGTGTTTCTATAAATCGTTATAGTTCACCACTAAATTTTCTCCGATTCTTATTGGTTTAAATTGATCACATGACGCGATAGTGTTCGTCCGCGGAGAGACACTATCAGCCCATAGTGCCCGTCCGACAAAAATACCCGGATGGATAGTAGTCGTCCGCTGAAAATACCTCTGTAAACAAGCGGCCTCATGGAAAATAAACAATCGAAATTGTATTAAGAGGGTTTTTGTTTGTTTTCTTTTTCAAATTTTACATTGGCTGACACGGCTTTCGTCTAATAAAGTTGAAAATAATTCAACATGATTTTTGTGCTGGCCCGCGGAAGAAAATTTAGTAGTGAACAATAAAGACAATAGAGTGTTTATGTCTCGGAACTATCGGTCTGATAGTTGCCTCTTCGAAATTTGATGTTCTTAAAACTAGCATATTTGCCCTCGAAGCTTCGCTTCTCGGGCAAATATTTGTTTTAAGAACATCAAATTTCCGCGGGGCAACTATCAGCCGATAG
>NC_090885.1:11978177-11988177 GCF_036669925.1 Montipora capricornis | reverse complement strand
TGCTAATTAACACAACAAATCCAAACTTCCTTTTGTTTTTGGCTTATGAATTATTAATGAGTCTGAGAATGTACAGTAGAGAACCGGTTTTACTAGTTTAGTTGCTGACGTTGCCCCGCACTCATAAATCTGTCACACGTTCTCGGTTGTTTACAATTTATTTGCTAGCAATTTAGTGCAAAACAAAGTTGGATAATAAATAGCTTATTAGATGTTTTGGTGTACAGGATCTCTCTGAGTATTTTTACTCGTTGTTTCTATTTTGACTTGCCATAGCGGGTCGTCAAAATACCGCACAACTCGAAAAATATTGAGCGATATTACACACCAAAACATCTAACAAGATATATAAATCGGTGTATGAACTTTCTCGTGCATTTTGTCATTATTTTATGGTCACTCGTGATGTTTGAAAGTTCTAAAAACGTCACTCGTGTCCACAAATCACGTAATGCACTCTTGTTCATACCATTTCCTATGCAACTCGAGATGCGAGCTTATCTTGGAAGTAAAAAAAAAACCTAGCCTTCGCTGACACCACAGTTGCTAAAGTTCCTTGTAGCATTGTCGCATGCAGTGATGCATGATGGGATAGTTGGTACACGTGCGGAAGGTGAGCGGAGTAGGAATATTATGTAATTTGTTGGTCGTTAGAAATATAAAGCGCTGAGTTATAGCGTACGGCTGAGTATCTCTACATCCGGGCTGTTTTAATTGACGTCTTCAAGCCTTTTCCGTTGTTGTTTTAGGCAAAGAGGTGTGTCACTAAACAATATTATTTTATGCTGGTAGCAGACGTTGGTGACGTTGCTGACGTTGCACCCCACTCATAAATCTGTCACACGTTCTCGGTCGTTTACAATTTATTTGCTAGGAATTTAGTGCAAAACAAAGTTGGATAATAAATAGCTTATTAGATGTTTTGGTGTGCAGGATCTCTCTGAGTATTTTTACTCCTTGTTTCTATTTTGACTTGCCCTAGTGGGTCGTCAAAATACCGCACAATTCGAAAAATATTGAGCGATATTACACACCAAAACATCTAACAAGATATATAAATCGGTGTATGAACTTTCTCGTGCATTTTGTCGTTATTTTATGGTCACTCGTGATGTTTGAAAGTTCTAAAAACGTCACTCGTGTCCACAAATCACGTAATGCACTCTCGTTCATACCATTTCCTATGCAACTCGAGATGCGAGCTTATCTTGGAAGTAAAAAAAACCTAGCCTTCGCTGACGCCACAGTTGCTAAAGTTCCTTGTAGCATTGTCACATGCAGTGATGCATGATGGGATAGTTGGTACACGTGCGGAAGGTGAGCGGAGTAGAAATCTTATGTAATTTGTTGGTCGTTAGAAATATAAAGCGCTGAGTTATAGCGTACGGCTGAGTATCTCTACATCCGGGCTGTTTTAATTGACGTCTTCAAGCCTTTTCCGTTGTTGTTTTAGGCAAAGAGGTGTGTCACTAAACAATTTTATGCTGATAGCAGCGTTATTTTATGCGCTAAGACGTGTGTGGGGGGGGGGGGGGGGGGCTACAAGGGGTGTCTGCCTACCTCAAAATCTCGTTTGGTAAGGCATGCCCCTTCCACTACCATGCTGTTATCGCCAATGATAACTATATTAAACAGGCTAAAATTGCAAGGGCGGATCTAGGATTTTGGCTAGGGGGGTGCACATGTCAGAAGGAAATGCACAGGAAGCCCAATCTTTATATGTTAGACAATGTATAATACATGCTTTTGAGAGGGTTAGGGCTGTAGTATGATAAATCTGTAACTGATGAGGCAAATAGAAATCTAACTTATAGAAACACGATTTTTAACCGGCAATCAGCGCGCGTATTTTCTTAGGACTGTTTTCTAAAGGCCAATAAAGGAAACTTTAAACCCAAATGACGTATTAACCGTGGAAGAATCTTTGAAATCAGTTGTTTACGTTGCTTATACTTAAAAACGATACAATATCGCCGTGAAAACAGAGAATTTGGAAAAAAGGCATCAGTGTGGATGGGACTAAAGACAACCTGTTTTTTCTTTGCGCATTGCCGACATTGAAGTTGGATATCCTGTTATTTGTCTTCACCACAAGGCTCCTGATGTCACCCTAGAAAACATATTACACTTCCCTCTGTTTTGGCGACGAGCATACTCAAAATTACTTCTACACAATCCGCGCTTGGTAAGTTTGGATAACGAGAGTCCTCGAAGACCTTCAACAGTACGTGGTTGGTTTTCCGCGCGTATGCCTGGCATTGGTGTTAAACTATTGATGAAAATATGTTGCTCGCATTTTAAAGCGCCAGTAGTCTGTATTAACAGAGAAAACTGTTTCAAAGTCAAGTTAAAAGATCGAGGTGTCTGCTGAGAATTACAGCAGCGTTTGGCTGAAGTACCTCACCACCACCGTCACGTTCTCCGCAAAAGTTTAGCTTCATTCGGAGTTAGTTGTGGCCAGCAAACTTCGTAGACAACAAATAACGTCAAGAGTTAATTAAAGCGGGGCCATATCATTCAAAATGGCACCAAAAAGTAGAATGAAAAATTGCAATAACCCTTTTTACAATGACTGCAAAATTCTCGTGCGCTCATTCGTTACTTTTTATTGTCAATAAGCGGACAGACACATAAATTTATAATTATAGTTTCTCGCCTTTTTGTCTCGCGTTCTTCTCGTGTTTTGACCAAATTTTGACCCCTCTGCCTTTTTGTTATTGCAAAAAACAATCTGATGTAACAAATTGATGTCAGTTTTTCATGCGTCTGTCCTGTTATTGACAGTGAATTTCGTCATAACATTGTCAAAGTAGGATTGCATTTAGGTAATGATCTTGAAAAAGGTCGGCCCGACGTTTTTCAAGTTTGCGGCAAATCGTCTGGATAAGGATCATTTTCGCTCAGAATCATCTTGTTTGTGATGCAACGATAATTTTATCAGTAAAGGAATTCGACATTACTACTTTCGAGATTTAAACTCGTGATTAACTAAATGATTTCCCCGAAACACCCTACTGTAACGTGACATAACCCCTTAATAAATTTAAGGGTTAAATTTACTTTCAAGGGGATGCAAATGTGCACTTAAAAGAAAATTTAGGTCACTTGAATTTTGTTTTTGGGTCAGTGAAATGGCTGGTAAAAATGATAGTGTTTGAATATTTGGTGAAAGACAAGTGTACAATATCAAGGTAACTAGTAACTTAGAAAGAAATAACCCTCATGTCGTGAAGGTCGCCGACACACTTAAAAGCTACTGTATGTAAACAAATTTACATACCTGTATACTGAGCATCAGCAATATATTTTAACATGTCCACTATTGAATGGGCGGTTCTCACGTGACGTCATCGCGGCCATGTTGGTGGACGAAAACAAAAGATTTCATTTGCATTGTTATCTGTGTCTCTAAAGATTGGTTTGCAAACCACCTATTCAGCTGGCGCTTGTAGAAAAGTAGTGGAATTCCGATAGTGGTCCGGTGATTTCCCTAAAACCCCGAGTTCTCTTCGAATTCTTCTTTTCTCAAGGTTTGTGCAGCGCAGTGCACTACTTCTCCAGCGACTTTGGCAATAAGACAGTTAAGACAATTATGGTCCTCGTGAATAGCGCTGTCTCTAAAATCAAGCAGAGACGGCGGATCGTTTCGAAAAGCTCTTCAGAACTCCAAGCATATGCATAGCGCAACCGTTATGTATTCAAAAGAATATCGCGTTATAGAGTGAAAAGAAGTTATAGAGTGTAATAGTGTTGTAGAAACAGCCATGGAGTAATTGTGTGAAGTATATAATGAGTAAAATTATTATCCAATTGTATTAGGTATAAATAAAACACGCACGAAACGAGTACAAATATTCCACTATATTGTACAGTTAGTTATTAGAACACTTGGTTATGTAATATATCAAACACTAGAAGGAGTGTTTCATCGGATATCCAAACACCGAGAAGCGAGTTGAAAAACGAGGCCGAAGACCGAGCTTTTTAACCGATTTCGAGGTGGTTGGATATCTGATGAAACACTATTTCGAGTGTTTGATATTGCTTCTCAAAGGAATCAGTATTTTAAGATATATTTGGGATCAAAGTTAGCGAAATTTTATGCTAATTAACACCACAAATCCAAACTTCCTTTTGTTTTTGGCTTATGAATTATTAATGACTCTGAGAACGTACAGTAGAGAACCGGGTTTAGTTGCTGACGTTGCCCCGCACTCATAAATCTGTCACACGTTCTCGGTTGTTTACAATTTATTTGCTAGCAATTTAGTGCAAAACAAAGTTGGATAATAAATAACTTATTAGATGTTTTGGTGTGCAGGATCTCTCTGAGTATTTTTACTCGTTGTTTCTATTTTGACTTGCCATAGCGGGTCGTCAAAATACCGCACAACTCGAAAAATATTGAGCGATATTACACACCAAAACATCTAACAAGATATATAAATCGGTGTATGAACTTTCTCGTGCATTTTGTCGTTATTTTATGGTCACTCGTGATGTTCGAAAGTTCTAAAAACGTCACTCGTGTCCACAAATCACGTAATGCACTCTCGTTCATACCATTTCCTATGCAACTCGAGATGCGAGCTTATCTTGGAAGTAAAAAAAAACCTAGCCTTCGCTGACGCCACAGTTGCTAAAGTTCCTTGTAGCATTGTCACATGCAGTGATGCATGATGGGATAGTTGGTACACGTGCGGAAGGTGCGCGGAGTAGGAATATTATGTAATTTGTTGGTCGTTAGAAATATAAAGCGCTGAGTTATAGCGTACGGCTGAGTATCTCTACATCCGGGCTGTTTAAATTGACGTCTTCAAGCCTTTTCCGTTGTTGTTTTAGGCAAAGAAGTGTGTCACTAAACAATATTATTTTATGCTAGTAGCAGACGTTGGTGACGTTGCTGACGTTGCCTCGCACTCATAAATCTGTCACACGTTCTCGGTTGTTTACAATTTATTTACTAGGAATTTAGTGCAAAACAAAGTTGGATAATAAATAGCTTATTAGATGTTTTGGTGTGCAGGATCTCTCTGAGTATTTTTACTCGTTGTTTCTATTTTGACTTGCCCTAGCGGGTCGTCAAAATACCGCACAACTCGAAAAATATTGAGCGATATTACACACCAAAACATCTAACAAGATATATAAATCGGTGTATGAACTTTCTCGTGCATTTTGTCGTTATTTTATGGTCACTCGTGATGTTCGAAAGTTCTAAAAACGTCACTCGTGTCCACAAATCACGTAATGCACTCTCGTTCATACCATTTCCTATGCAACTCGAGATGCGAGCTTATCTTGGAAGTAAAAAAAAACCCTAGCCTTCGCTGACGCCACAGTTGCTAAAGTTCCTTGTAGCATTGTCACATGCAGTGATGCATGATGGGATAGTTGGTACACGTGCGGAAGGTGAGCGGAGTAGGAATATTATGTAATTTGTTGGTCGTTAGAAATATAAAGCGCTGAGTTATAGCGTACGGCTGAGTATCTCTACATCCGGGCTGTTTTAATTGACGTCTTCAAGTCTTTTCCGTTGTTGTTTTAGGCAAAGAGGTGTGTCACTAAACAACATTATTTTATGCTGGTAGCAGCGTTATTTTATGCGCCAAGACGTGTCGGGGGGGGGGGGGAGGGGGGGCTACAAGGGGTGTCTGCCTACCTCAAAATCTCGTTTGGTAAGGCATGCCCCTTCCTCTACCATGCTGTTATCGCCAATGATAACTATATTAAACAGGCTAAAAGGGCGGATCTAGGATTTTGGCTAGGGGAGTGCACATGTCAGAAGGAAATGCACAGGAAGCCCAATCTTTATATGTTAGGCAATGTATAATACATGCTTGTAAGAGGGTTAGGGCTGTAGTATGATAAATCTGTAACTGATGAGGCAAATAGAAATCTAACTTAATGCAGTTTTTGTGCTTTTAATATCTGTAGTAGCTAGACCGCTCTCTGTTATTTAAGCTTTTTATTTCGTTTGTAAATTTTAGAATTATTTAACTAAAACGTTTTTTTTTTGGTAACCGAGGGGGTTGCACGTGCACCCAGTGCACCTCCCCTAGATCCGCCCTTGAATTGTCACTTTGGTTCTTTCAGTTTCCACAGGAAAAATGTCTTTAGTGTGTCACCTGAGTTGTTCACCAGAAGAAATGAATGGAGTTTCTCTACTAGGCGTTAAAAGCTAATTTAAAAGATGCATTTTAAGCCTAGAGAATTAACAGAAGCAGTGAACCTCGCAGCTTTTAAAATGCCAGGTCACTCAGAAAGTGTATAATGTTCAGAGGCCTGTTTCTCAAACGTCCCAAAACTTTATGGGTGACATAACCTCTAAACGAGACAGGACGTGAACGAACGTGTGAGCCAAAGGGCCACTGCTGGCACGAAGTCTAGGTGACCCCTCAAATGGTCTACATGACCTCCCACTTGAAAAAAAAATTACTGCAAAATAACTGCCAAGTTTTAAGGATTGAAACGTCTTCTCATCGTTTAAAGATACCAAGGGGTTCTTTTACCTTTTTAAGCTTTGGTAATAATTTCAGTTCAAAAATATCAAAACACGCTCTTGAGTAAAACTGAATTATTTATTCTTTAACCTAAATAGTCTGCGAAAAAACTAACTGAAAATTTCTCTGACGGACGTTTTCCTGCATGTCATGCAGTTGCACTAAGCAAGCGTTTAGTTCACACACTAAGGAAGTACTGAACATGTTGTTTCCGCTTCATGATTCCTCTTCTTTGCAGTCTAATCTGATGCCAATTGTAAGTCAAAATTTTGCAATCAAGTTTCGATGAATGATGTTAATTTTCACAACTTACCTTAAGCTGAAAAATTCAAGAGTGAATCGTCTAATTCCAACACTCTTCCGCATTGACAGTGGTGTGGAATTGCGATTCCATCTTCATCATCATCATCTTGTCCTTTTCCCTCTTAGCAGACGGTAATTTTAATAACGTGAATACGAATATACGTCTACTTATTAGCATTCCCGTCGTCGTAGAGAGATGCATGAGTGAACTAATATGAGTGCCATTGAGCGGATCGGAAACACAACCGATTGCCGAAACCTATGAAAAATAGGAGAACTAATCGTTTGAAGAGCTGTGGGTAAGCTTCGTGAGACTAAAATGCATGAAATGCCTACTTGACCTAACTGCATTGGCCTACATTGGAAGCCAGACTTCTGGCTTCAAATCAAGGCGCGCAGAACATAACAGAGAAAAATACTTAAAAGGTTTACTCATCCCGTGAAGGATAAAAACCTAATAATAATTAATTAATTAATTAATTGACCTCTACCCATAGGGGCTTTTCAGGGCCAATGACAGAACAGAACAACAACAACTGTTAAGAATCCCAACTGGCCGGAGGCGAGCCAGTTGGCTATTTACAAGTGCAGATGGGAAGTTGAGCAAGGGACAACCAGTATCAAATTCAATTCGAGTGGTCAGAGCGAGTCTTGAACAACCACTGGGCCACACTGCCTCCATAGGATATTGGTGCTAGTGCTAGTGCTAGTGCTAGTGCTAGTGCTAGTGCGAGGTTTAAAAAATTATAAAAAGCGTAGAGCATTGGGTTGTCTTGCTGTACTGGTAAAAACAAGTTAAGCATCCTGCACGGGAGGAAGAATAACTACCAATGGCGGAGCATCTCCCAACGAACCGACCTCAACTTCATCTGCAGAGAATATGGGTTCTTGCGAAACATTTTGAATTGAAGATAGGGATACCACCAGTTGTTCAGGGGCTAAAGTAGCTTCTTGGCTCAGAATTCTACTTGAGTATGAGCGGAAGTCAAGCAGACCCTCGGAACTTGGAGACTGGGACACAGGTAACTGATGGCTGTGATTACCGGGATCAGCGATCAAGTGTCCTTCGGCGGATAAAGTGACCTGGTCATACTCGGCACGAAATTCCTCGCTGCTTCGGCGATTGAAGTTGTAGTGTGGCACGCGTGCGCAGCATGGTGAGAGGCAACAACAGCCGTCGTCTAAAATGAATGGAGCCGGATCCTGCATAATTCTTTGTACTTTCTTGGCCAGACTCTGTAACTCGTTGGCCTGGATATCAAACAAGTTGATGAAGCTGAACCAGTGATGGGGACAATTCATGGACATCAGAGCATCTCGAACTTCAGCTAGCAAAGTCAGGAAGCATTCTTCCACGTTGTTCTCAACCCAGAATCCCACTGGCACTTTCTCTAGAGTATTAAAGAATATAGTTTTCATATGGTAGGAAGTTATTCCAGACACCACAGGCTGAAGGTGGTCTTTTAAAATGATTTTCAAAGCCAAGAAACATTTTCTCGCAGTGTCTGGAACGAGTTTAGACAGCTCAACTTCTGCCAAGGAGAAGGAAAATCTCCAGCTTGTTTGATCCTTGTCCGTTGGTGCCGGCTTGGCAACCAGGTGACATCCAAATGACATTATCCTCTGTGCTTCAACTACACTGGGCCAGTATCTCGGTCGCGAAGACCAGTCACTCATGATTGGCCACTCAGGACACTGGATACAAAGCGTGATGTCCGCCTCGAAGAGAGGCCCAATGCGGAGTTTCATCGCTGGGCCTTTGGAGAAGATTTTAATACTTTGAGTCATCTCAATTTTTCCACAACAGCAAGGTTTACCGGGAAGATTAGCCACAGACGTGCCTTTAACGGCCTCTTTAACTTGTTCTCTGATTACTTTTGAACTAACACGCATTCCTTGGAGGCCTGGTGTAATTGACTTCAGATTTGCATATCCAGTAAATTCTGTACTCTCAGTAAAAAGAGGCTCAATGAGAATGTTCCCTAAACCAGAGCAGGAAGCTTGATCTGCCATAGAGCAAAACATAACGTCTAGGTCGGTATATAAGGCACCCAAGTTGAACTTTGTTTTTTTATTGGACATCATGACCGGGATCCCAAATCTCTCGACTGCGCTTCCTGAGAATATGAACTGAAATGTTGTCGTTGCCACGATATCCTCAAGTGGAGTTTTGATGTCGTTTAAGTAGAGAAGAGCTTTCTCTTTGAATTCCTGAAATTGTTCTTCCGTTGGAATTTTGCTGTCGACTGACAAGAGAATTTCTCGGAGGGGTTTGGAGCTTCTGCCAGTAAAACAACACTTTCTGTGGCCACACGCAACAGGAAAACAGGCAATCAATGCCATTCGTATTACTGCGTAAGCAATACACAGAAACAGCAAACCACCAATGGTTGCTCCAGCTATTAACCCTTGTACTTTCCTTTTGCATTCGGCGTCAGACGAGTTGCAGTGGAAATCAATTTTAGTTAACATTTTCCACAGTCGAACGCAAAAGACAACTGTCGCCGAAAGGGAGGTCATCGCAATGACTCCTCCTATGGTCTTGACACCACAAGCTGGCTTCATAGCGCACTTCAGTTGAAAAAGAGTGAACCGTCAAGAGTGAATCGTCTAATTCCAACACATAACGAGCCGCGAGTAAACGGAAGTTCAAATATTCGAAACTGATGGTTGCTGCGGGATGACGTCATTATCCGGCTTAGTGTACATCATCACTTTGACACCTCTTTGGTGTCACTTTGTACAAACGTTTTGTATTGTGAGGTAGTGAAGCCTGGTTATTTTAGTATAATGGACAGTATCAGTTTTGTCAGGTCTTTGAAATTGAAATTGGATTATTGTAATAGCTTGCTTTATGGGTTGCCTTCTCGTGAAATTGAGAAACTTCAGAGATTGCAGAACATCGCGGCAAGATTAACTGTGTGCATGAAGAAGACCGATCACATTACTCCTGTCCTTAAAAAGTTGCACTGGCTTCCTGTTAATGACAGAATAACTTTTAAGTTACTGTTGCTTTTCCATTTTCGTGCCCGACCGAAATGGGTCATTCGCAAATATGGCGTCCATTACTGGACTACAGATGGAAAATGGAGGAAATAATGCGCCTTTGGAAGTATTTTGCAGTGCAAAAATCGTCCTTTTTACGACTGTTTAGGAAACATCTTACATCGGAGAAGTGATATCGAGTCGGGCAA
>NC_090885.1:11971091-11972350 GCF_036669925.1 Montipora capricornis | reverse complement strand
CAAACGCATGAGATGGAAGGCGTTTTTCTACTTTAACCCTAACGCGGACGGCTGTCGCAAAGAAACATTTGGATTTTCCTCCCGTAAATCACCTCCACAAGTAGCTGCGATGCTTAATTTTGAGAAGAGACTCCTTAACATGATCGAGACCATCAAATTCCGGAAGGTAAAGTGTGCATTCCAGCAAAAGCTTTTCTCAGACATTTGCAACAACATCATGAAATCTAACACACTCCTAGTACCCGCGGACAAGACATCAAACTTCTATAAAATGGACACGGCTTCTTACAATGATCTGGTTCAAAGAAACATCACTAAGACCTACAAGAAAGTGACCCTCGACACCACGAATTCCATCGAGCTAGAGACCAAAACCATCGCTAAAAAAATGCATCTAGATGACAGAATTAACGTCACTGCAAAAGGCGAAGCCTTCGTAACTCTTAAAGACCACAAGCCTAACTTCGCCAACAACCCCACATGCCGCCTTATCAACCCGGCTAAGACTGAGATCGGCAGAATCAGTAAACAACTCCTTGACCGCATTAATGCCAAACTTGCTAACCACCTGAAGCTCAACCAATGGAAAAATACCAAGGCAGTTTTATATTGGTTCACTAACATCCAGGACAAAGATATGCACTCGTTCATTGCATTCGACGTAGTAGAGTTCTACCCATCGATCTCTATTGAATTGCTAAGTGAAGCCCTACAATTTGCATCTGAATATGTCACCATAACCGACAACGAACGGCATATTATTCTTCAAGCAAAGAGTTCTATTCTCTACAGTTATGGTGAACCATGGGGTAAAAAAACCTCATCTAATCTTTTTGACGTCACTATGGGGAGCTACGACGGTGCTGAATCTTGCGAGCTTGTTGGTACTTATCTCCTCTACAAAATCAAAGAGAAGTTTGGCAGTACATGCTATTTTGGCTTATACAGAGATGACGGCCTCGGCATATCCAAAGCACCACCACGGCAAACCGAGCTCATCAAAAAAGATCTGTGCGGTATTTTCAGAAATTACGGCTTGAAAATTACAATCGAGGCCAATAAAAAAACCGTAAATTATCTAGATGTCACCCTCAACCTGTCTAATGGGAAATACATGGCCTACACCAAACCCGGAAACATCCCTCTCTAAGTCAACAAGAAATCAAATCATCCACCTCGCATTATCGAAAACATTCCGAAATCCATCAACAAACGTTTGTCCGATATCTCAATTGATGAACATTCCTTTAACGAAGCGG
>NC_090885.1:11931091-11958591 GCF_036669925.1 Montipora capricornis | reverse complement strand
CTGCAAAAAAATCCTCTCCAATGTTGTTAACATCGCTTGTCTTTGCAACGAACCTTCTTCTTGACCAATCTGAGTTGGAAAAAAAGCAGTTAAATTTTCAAGTCAGTGGATGCACCGTCGATTCATGAACAAATATTGTTTTTATTCGTAGACAACCTCTCTTTCCCTGCTCCGTCTCAGAAAAAGAGAATAGAGGAGAACTTCATGCGGCGAACACATTCCACACATCAGTCGCGCCGCAATTGGTTTAAAAAAATAGAGAAAAAGGTTTCTCCATATTTTCAATTTCAATTGTGTCTGTGTTTACGTTTTCTTTGAAGTCTATAACAGCAGGGTACATTTTAAGTCTAATTCAAACCTTTTACTTTGCCTCACGGAAACCGCTTCAGAGACAGCAACGCATATTTATAACGCAGATACTAAAAAGCTAGAATTTCGGCTCTGAGCTCGGTTGAAAAACAATTTACCACATTGATCGGGCTTGAATTGCCGTGGATCAATCAATCAATCAATCAACCAGTTCTTTATTTAAACAAGGTAAAATTAAACCTGGCTTTGAGGACCCGAAAGAAAAGCCAAAATAAACTCACGCATTTTTCTCACGCCCTTAGCAACACGAAGTTGCGAGAAATTTCATGTACTGCCGGAACTCTCACTGTGACTGGATGGTCGCGCCTTGCAACTGTTGCGATTTGTCACCGTATATGATTATTTTTGTACTTCGACATCCAGTTGTTGAGAACTGTTCGAAATAGAATTGAATCACTTTGTGTTTGGGGGTTTAGAGGGCTCATAAACCATCCTTCGGTGTTTATTTATACTGGTATCCGTAGTGACATTGACTGATTGACAGGATAGAATTATAAGTTGAAGTTTGATTAGGATTTTATTCTGTCATCAGTCTGGGACGAAGGAGTTACATGCCCGTATCCCACCCTCCCTGTTCCTTCGTTCCTTTTATTGTCTTCCTGTGCCACTCTCGTTGAACACTGACCGGCTCTGCGTATGCGCATCTCATGTGACTCCTTCGTTCCAGACTGATCACAGGATCGAATCCTAATCAAACTTCAAAGTACAGGTAAGTCTCGTTTAATTTATCGGGTTATGTCACGTTATTTTAGGATGTTTAAGGGAAATTTACTCACGAGTTTAAAACTCGAAAATGGTAATGTGAAATTCCCTTACTTACAAAATTATCGTTACATCTAGTCTGCTGGCAGCCGGTTTTTTCTCTAAGGGTCACTAGGACGAGCGCTTAGTCATCGCGAACTCGAAAGGGCGGTATGGCGTTGGCCGTGTATAGAAGAAGGCGAGACGAGAAAAAACCTTCTGTTTTTCTTCTCGTGCGCGCCGCGCCCATGTCTCGTCCCATTCCCCTTTAGCCAAAACGTCTCGCCTCATAACCCGTACTGAACAGACTGCCAGCAGTCTACGTTACATCACAAAACAAGATTATTCTGAGCAAAAACGACATCTTTTATCCAGGCGATTTGCCATGAACTTGTAAAAGTTCGAGCCGATTTTTCTCAAGATTATCCAAATGCAATCCGTTTCAATCTTGCCCATTTGTGTTTATCCCCATGCTTCTCTTTCCTTTTACTGTATTGCTTTTACGTTGTTCAACAGTTTTAAGTGGTTATTGCAATGTTTCATTCTACTTTTTGGGCATTTTGGTGACATTTTGCATGACATAGCCCCTTAGCTTTGAATCCGTTTACTTACTATTTGCATATGACAAACCTTAATCTATACGGTCGCGTGTCGCGTTCCAGAAATTTAAATGATCCCGTCAAAAGCGGACAAAACTTAAAAGGTACTTTGAAATCGCTCTAGACGCGATAAAAGGACGTAAAAGTAGTGTGCTTATGTTCCTTCTGCGTGTTTTAAGTCATGGAAATTCAAATAACTGCACGGCTGATGCAAATTTCTCGATTTCTGCGTGACCGCCAAGTCATTCCAGTTTGCGCACTACTAAACTCAACTCGAGGTTTAGACTATTTCGATGAGCAGAACATTATTTCATTGCCTTTTTAAACGATGATAACTTTTTCTCAACATCAAGTGTTTTTTAACAACATATTCTTCATGTTTTTCTTCTTGATATTGCTCGACGATTCTTACCGTTGCCAAGAATATACTTGCGACTTGTGGGCTTACAGTAGGTAAGCACGAATGTAAATCACCCATTTGCTGATAAGTCATTTCTGGAATTATCAATGTGTTAAGACTTTATACACACGTGAGTAATCGTTCTTACCAAAGCTTATTCAACTCTCACAAGTCTGCAATTCCTTCTCTGTAATTTTGCGCTATCCTCTCGGAGTTTCGCCGAATCATTTGTTCCTCTTCAGGGGTAAATCGTCGATCGGTTGCGGTATGACTGCTTTTCTCGTCCAGGCTTTCGTTGCACAAACAAAATACAATGGATAAAATCCAGAGTATTACAAAGCCACCAAACAAAATAGCTGATACTACAATCGCTGTGATTGCATCCACCATTTTGTAGTTCTTTGAAATAGTTATATTACCGATTCGCAATGATGCGTAAAAGAACTGATTAATTAGTAGAGAATTTGTGTACGTACGTATGCAATTTATGAATAGTTGTGGGCTTAAATAAACAAAACAAAGGAGCGGAAAAATCATGGCTTCGAAGGAATAAGAGTACTAAACATGCCTTTGACTTTTTGTGCTATTCTAGAATATGGCAAACTATGGACCATAAGTGTGAAAATCCAAAGAGCTAAAAGAACGAACTGATCCAGCTGATGGCGAAAAAGACAAAGCTACTGGTGATAAGACTGACCGGGACATCAAACGCAAAAAGATATTATCAAATTAGTTGTTTCAAGCAATACCACTGGCCGGTGTTAATTTTCACTTGAATGAAAGTGTCTCCAGGGAACAATGGTTAATACAATATGCTTTTAAACAGTTTTTTTTCGCTCCGAATTATTCGGAGCCACCAAGTAAAAATTTTGTATCGACTCCCACTCTGTATAGATGCCAAGGGGATAATTATGCAACAGCCAATCATATGGCGGGAATGTGTTCCGCTTGGACAGCCCAGGCTCAGGGACACGCGTCCTTCGCGAAGTGACGCGAACCAAAACGGCAGAAGATGCGGAAAGCAAAATTGCTGTTCGTTTTGTCAACGAAAACGACTCCAAGAAGATTTCGACTGGAGCTCTGTTTGCAAAACAATCAGAATTGCCTTTACTGACTCAAAGCAATGTTCCAGTGATTCCAGTGAATACGAAAGTTGTAGCGAAGAAGAAGAAATCAGTGCCAGCGAAGAAGAGGAAATACAAACGGAAAACGAGCTAGAGAGTGCTAGCGAAACACCAGAAAGATCCTGCTCCGATGATACATCAACAGATGAGGGGGAAGCGATGAAAAAATCGGACAGTTTAGGGAAACAAAAGCCCACGACATTGAACTCGTCCACCTATGCAAAAACAATAAAGAAGGCAAAAAAAAAATCAACTGACAAACGGAAGAAAAGTCTTTCAGGCGAAGAGATGGAGAATTTATGTGGAGCCGGTTGGCCATGATTTGTGCATCGTTCAGTCGTGTCATGCGAAGCCTCCACGAAATATCCACGCAACGCGCGAGGTAACTTTATCCGCGCGAAATGAAACTAACTTTTCTAAAAATAACTTGATACAGTTAAAGAGCTAAAGAGACTTTGTTCATTCAAGAGCTAAAGCCTTCCCTTAATGTAAATATTAGTAGTGAGAAGTTATTGCTATTTTAGCTATTACTTTTCATTATGTCTAGACACGTACTGCTGCAGATCATTTTTCTCAGTCTAGGTTCCAGACCCCTATTGTTTACGATATATATATAGTTTTTAAAAATTGTAACGGTCACTTTTGAAAATGTGTGTTGACTAGCATACGAAACGTCAAGTTTTATAAAAATGCGTTGGAATACAATGTTTATCACCGCTGTTTGTGTTATTTTCCTAATGAAGCTACGATGGCCTAAGAACAAGAGTTTATTTGATACAGATTACCTTTGGAAAAGGGCACGTATGTGGATGCCCGCTCTCCTCACTTTATTTTCTCCTTGGAGCCACTTTTGTCAGTCTCAATTTCGGAAGACTTTGAAAAATCCGTAGAACATAGTTCTCTGAAAACTGAATTTCAACTTTTTCATTGGGAAAGTTCATTCTATCGGGCTTTCTTTATTTAGTACCAAGGCTCCTTTCATAAATCCATAAATTTTTACTGAGTCAAAAACGTTTTGTTATACCGAGGACATCACTACGTAGGGATTTGAACCAGCGAGTTATGAAGCTTGGATGAGGCAAACAGCTTTAATTGGTGTTGTGCTTTGTTTTTTGTTTTTTTTTTTTTCGGTAATAAGTTAACGCTTTATGGAATATATTTAAGCCTTTTATGTGAGAAAAAAGCTTTCTTTATCCTGCTCTTCGCCTGTCACGTCTAGAATACCCCACGAATGCTACTTAAAACATGCAATGTAGTCCCGAGTCTGAAGTTGCGGCCTCACGCAAAAATATCACACACTTCAGGTTGTGCGAGACGTTGGCAACGCAGTACGTTCGAATTCACTCCGTATCCAAACATAATATTCCTATTCCCCAAGTTGTAAGTTCTAAGCGTATTTATCGCCTGTAAGACCCTGGGGCACTACCTTTCGTAATGATGGCTTCAAGTAACATTCACCACCGATCAGATGGCTCAGAGATGCAAGAGATCGTGGGTTCGAGTCCTGGCCGGACCAACACGAAGGGTCTTTCTATAACTGAGGAAACAGTGCGTTCTATTCAAATCCATCTTCAAAGTGTTTAATTTGGCACTTTTTCAGTGTTAAATAATTCTGTGAGACATTAAAGAACCAACAGATGTACCTCCCCCTGGCGTTGTGGTCGGGACTTTGAGTGCAATTGTAAAATTACAGCAGGTCCACATCACTTAGGCACTAGTTTTTCAACGCCGGATAAATTCATGCGGTGATAACTCACTTTCCGCCAGTTTCAATCTTGGCAAAGATCTCAGTACTGCTGCCCTCGCAACTGTGAATATATACACACTCTAAGCACATCTAGTTAAATTCTCAGCCTCGGGTAATGCACTTCTCGTGCTCTGATTGGTTTACTCAATCTCGGTTATCAACTCATATACCTTAGTTTGACCTTATATGGCAAATGATTGCACTAAGCGTTGCTAAGTTAAAATTATTTTCGACGGAAAGCGAAATTTCTCTCTGAATAAAGCAAAAAAACGTTTTTGTGGAAAGTTTGAATCAATTCCGACGTTTAGAAGTCCGCGAAAAGGTAAGAAATGTTTTTGTGATGAGCCTGCGTCTGTCTGACCACCAGGTATTACACAACATCGCATCTTCATCGAGTTTTGGCGATTTCGCTCGAATTTTCTCGCTTTTTTCGCTCGTATTTCGTACTTCCAAACTTTTGGAGTTAAAGGAAATTTAATAGAACAATTATTCCATTCGCGCTTGTTGGATATGAGACTGGTTATAGCCAACTCGGAGCTACGGGTCTCGTTGGCTATTTACCATCTCATATCCAACACGCCCTCGTGGAATAATTGTTGACTAAACAGCTTCATCAAATAAACAAGCAAACAAACATCTCTTCATCGTTCAATCTGGGAAAAAAAACCTATCACCTGTCTTAGAGACCGGAAAGGTAATAAAATGCTCAAGATTGAATTAGATAAGAGCGTTGATCTATCACTTTGCGGTCTTGCCTTAGCACAGTCATAGCCTGCGTAGCTTACGGTATTGTAGGAGCGCGGAATAAAGTCGCTCGCGATTAGCCTCTGCGCCGCCAAAACTTTACTCCCAGCACAGTCACAAATAGAGTCATATTTAGATATAACACTTTGCGCGCAAAGCAGAGCTGCCAATTTTCCGGGCGAAAACAAAATCATTTTCACCATGGACATAACATCTTTATACACCGTCATTCCCAACAACAAAGGCGGCCTCCAAGCACTCAAATATTTTTGAACCAGCTCGGAAACTTTACTTCGTCTTGCTGAACTGGCTCTCTCACTCAACTGTTTTTCATCAGCGTCGGTGGCTTCGTGGTATGTCGAGGTCACGCGTTTAAGCCCCGTTGAAGTCCTGAGATTTTCAGAGTTCTCTACGCAATTGCTAAAATTGCGTACACAACTGCGAGGATCATCATTGATTTTCATATCCGCAGTTCAATGTATGATTCGTTTCAGATATCATTTAATCGTAATTCCGCTGTTGTTAAATGAGCCCACACAACTTGAAGTATCACGTGAGGATTTGGTCGCTAAGAAACCGCCGCGCATGCTCAACATAGTGAGTTTCGACCTATGGCAGAGGTCTTAGCCTGGGAGCAAGCTCTCTAGGTCGGTGAAAACCCCTCGAGAGAGTTTGCTTGCAGGCTACAGAGGTGTGTTTTTCCCGTTCTCGTCAGGCCAGCGAACGCAAAAGGAAAAGAGTCCTTCGAAAGAAAGAAGTTTACAACTTTTGAACAGAACATTACCACTACATTTGAATAACGATTAACGATTGCACCGACTCTCGACACCACTTAACTTCTATGTTGTTGAAGCTGCTTCTCAATTAATGCCTCCTTTTGAAATATTGGATTTTTTTTTTACGAACTGGAACAAAGTAGAAAACAAACAATTGATTAAAAGCAAAACCATCTTTGGCCATTTCAACATTATTCATTTTGCTGACCATCGGAAGTAGACGTGACGTGGGCAAAATTTATTTCCGGTGAGCTCGAGTCTTTGCCTCTACACCAGTCCTCTCTCTTCGAAGATCAAAAGATCGAAGCTGAGATTGTGAGCAACAATGGCGTCCCCAAGCTTGAGGCCTTTTCATGATATGTATGATATCAAAGAAGAACTAGGAAGAGGGGCATTTAGCATAGTTCGAAAATGCGCTCTGAAAGAAGGCAAGGTGGAATTTGCGGTAAAGATCCTCGATACGCGCAAGATGACCTCTCGTGACATACAGAAAGTTGAGCGTGAAGCTCGTATTTGCCGGGCGTTGAAACACCCAAACATTGTCCGTCTTCATTCCAGCGTCCTTGAAGAAGGTTTCTATTACTTAGTATTCGATCTGGTGACTGGTGGAGAACTTTTTGAGGAGATAGTGGCCCGAGAATATTACAGCGAAGCTGACGCGTCTCATTGTATACAACAGGTTCTTCACAGTGTTCAACATTGCCACGAACACAGCATTGTTCATAGAGATTTGAAACCTGAAAATCTTCTTCTTTCCAGCAAAGACAAGACAGCTATTTGTAAATTGGCAGATTTTGGACTGGCGATCGAAGTAGACAACGATAAAAGGGGCTGGTTTGGTTTTGCGGGGACGCCAGGCTATCTTTCCCCAGAGATTTTGAAGAAAGAGGCTTACAACAAAGCGGTTGATTTGTGGGCTTCTGGGGTTATACTCTACATTCTTCTCGTTGGCTACCCACCCTTCTGGGACGAAGATCAACAAAAATTATACAGTCAGATTAAAGCTGGAGCTTACGATGTAAGTAATCTTACAAAAACACTGGTTCAATTTGTTTTGTTTGCCAATATACTTTGATTTCTCGTGGAATCGCGTATGATAGTTCGCGGGTTAGGGTTAGTTCCATAGTTCCATAGTTCGCACTTCATGTCAAAAAGCATGCCTTCCAAGAATTTTCTCGTTGCATCCGATTCGTTCTATATCATTAATTTTTTTGTGTGTGATCGATGTATTAAAATTCCCCATTTGCTTGTCTGTTTAGCCATCAACCGGAGAACGTGACCAATGTTTATATTTAAAGATAAATGACATGTCCCGTTTCCTTTCTCCGCTTTGACACTCACTCCTGTTTTAAAATTCTGTTTCTATGCAGCTATTTTCTCTTTGCAAATCTTCCACTGTAAAAATGCCAAGGAGTCCAAGATATATTGCTCTTGGAGATTGCGGTGCGCAGAGATTAAATCATGCTATGGTTTTCATTTACATTGTGGTTTTCTCTAGCTTCAATTATAGAGCTATTATTTCTGAAAACACCTGGAACGATAATTTTGGGGTAAATTATAGCATTTTTTTTTCAATAATCGAGGCCGTGTAGGTTATTCAGGCAAATGGCGTCAATTTTTTAATGTTTTTTTTAATTACAAAGCTAAGAAACCTGCTGCTAAGTGTTTAAAAGTAAAGAACTCACAAAATTTGTTTGGAATATGGGTTCGTGAATTCAAGAAAATTGATCAGTATGATATACGTCATGCCTAGATTGATATCCAGCAAATTCAGGCGCTATTTCGGAGTGAATTAATTTAGTCTGGATATTACAGATTTTAATGGCTACAATAATTGAAGTTTTAACCTTTTTGATGTCGGGAATCAATGACATGAGTGGGTGACAGGCCACAAAATGAATGATATCAGTTTTACGAAAAAATTTATCCTAACATTTGAAGGTTTTTTTTTTAATTACATTGGAAAAAATGACAGATTGTGTTGTATTTGCATTATTTCATGTCAATATTTTACTTTGTTTAAAAACAAGGTGCACACTCCAGCAACATTTTCCTCTATAAATTCACTCATGCATTAATGAGCTTACCTTTCACGAAATTATTAGGGTGACATGATTTTAGTGTTCCTGTGTACTCATCAAGTTGAGACCAATTTCAAGCTATTTCAACAATGTACAGCTTCTGCATATCATTTTGGCCATTCTTAATTAATTTATCTTCACTTTTAATCTTTACGTAAGACCTGTGGCAGTTCATTGCAGAAGATAGGTGCTGTTGGTTGGTTGGTTTTTTTTTTTTTTTTTTTTTTTTCAAGTATTACATCCAGATTGCTCTCCTTTTGACTTGTTGCATCTTAAGAAAAACTAGTAAAAACAAACAAGTTACCTCATATATTTTCAGGTGGTACACGCGAAATAACCTAGGCAAATAGCATAAAGCTCAAGGAAAGCCTAAATTTCAACATAAGCCTGATATCACCCTCAACTATTTAATAATGTATCAGTAATTCTTATGTATTCTTGTTTAAATACAGCTGCATCCCTGCATCTAAAATATATGTAGATGTAGTACTTTTTTGTGGGTATGATGTGTCAGTTGTATGATTGGTAACAAAACTTTCTTGTCCTTTGAAAAAAAATTATGCATTTTGAAGTTGTAATTTCTTTATTGTTTGTTGTATGGTAGTTTCCATCACCGGAATGGGATAGCGTGACGGATGAGGCCAAGGATCTCATTAAGAAAATGCTTACAGTGGACCAAAGCAAGAGAATCACTGCTGCAGAAGTCTTGAAGCATCCATGGATTGTGGTAGGCTTTCTGTTTGTTTCAAACAGATGTGTTCCTGAAAGGCATTACTAAACTCCCCTTGCTAAAGAAAGTTCCTTTTACTTCACCTTTCATTAACTTGTGTACTCTGAAGTTCAAATTACAATCAACCAATTTGTTTTCACTGCCATCTCACATTTGCTGCAATAGTTTGTAGACTGCTAAAAAAAAACAGAAAACAATTAAACTGAACAGAAGTACATCAAAAAATTATCTGTGAGCCATGAACCTGTTCCATTACAGTTACTGGTTGCAGAAGAAAATGAAACTTTTGATGGGAATTTGAAATTCAGAGCATTCCTGTTCATGAAAGATCCAGCAATCCTGCCTCTTACATATTCAGCCAGACCTCTGTGACCTAAGAGAGTTTCGTGAAATTTTAATCCACTCCCAAGAGCTTATTGTTGTACAACCACCATGAACAATAATTTTCTTCCCATTATGGAGAATCTAGATTATTACAAAATAGACCCAGAAGTGGAACTTTTTGTTTAAAGAAGCACTTTGTTCAAAGAGCTGCCTAGTGGTTGGGCTTTCAGTGTTTAACTTCCCTCTTTTTTTTTTTTTTTTTTTTTTTTGCATACCTCAATAGTCAAGGCTCTGTTCAAGCAAACACAGTCCTGTATGAAGTAGGCTTTGATACGGTTACTTGTTCTCCATCGTGATAACATCAATTGAAGCTATGATCCTCGCAGTCATTAACGCGATTTTAGAAATTGCGTAGAGAAGCCTGAAAAATTCAGGACTTCAAAGGGGCTTGAACCGGCGATTCCAGTGCGACACTCTAACCAACTGGGAAGCTCATAGCTTCACTTAATTTCATATCCGCAGTTCAATATATGATTCGTTTCATATATCAATTCATTTGTTGATTGTGATAACGTGTCATGTGAGATTTCAAGTTAGCAGATGTCTATGGCTCAAAAGGTAGGAAGTCAGGTCATACATTTGTTTGTCTTATTTCACAAAAGTATGACATACATCAAAGTAAAACGACTTTCATGGTAAATAGTACAAAGGAAAAGAAGACGATAAAGTGCATTAATTGTGTGAAGTTTGGGATACCCAAATAGTTGATTGAACTAATTAAACCAATTTGTTTTAAAAAGTTTTTCTTCTTGGACCAACTACGAAAAAAGAAGTAATATCTATACAGCTCAAGAATCAACGAAGCAGTTATTCCAATCTCCTTTGAAAATTGTGAAAAAAGCCTCTTTCAATTTACATGGGATTTATAACAGCTCTCAAATCCCATGTTCATAGGCCATTCCTTCTTAATTTCCGAATTGGCCGAAGCGGAAAATGCCATAATACACTTTGCTTGTCCACCCAAATTTTGCATAAACACTGTTTCCTGTTTCTCTTGGGACCGCCGTAAGTCCCAAGAGAAACAGGAAACAATGCTTATTCAAAATTTGGGTGAACAAACAAAGAGTATTATGGTAGTTTCCGCTTGGGCCAATATTTTTGTTAATTTATATGCGAGATTCGCCTGGTGTGGTTCCTTCTTGTTACATAGATTACATGTAGATATTATTGAGGCCCTTTCGAGACAGATTTTCTCAGTTTTTACCAAATTTTTTTTTCTCAAAGAAAGGTCGAGTCCAGGGGCCTGTTTCTCGAAAGTCCCGAGAACTTTTCGGACCCGAAAAGCCAGTCGTCAAACTGCAATCTGCTTATTTTGAAAAGCCGATCCTTTAACATGTTTTTAATGTAAGAAAAATTAAGAGGATTGTTTGATGGCTTGGAACCTCGGCCTTGCGAAGATATACCGGGAATTGTAGCACGCGAAATAGGCCCGAAAATGTTCGGGACTTCTGACAAACAGGCCACAGGATCGTGTGCTATGCTTTCGAAATCCCGCACCGTGACCTTCTAGATTGTTCACAAGATTTTTTTCGGTTGTTCCAGTTTAAACATGCTGTCTTAAAAGACGTTTGACAAGTAATAATTATTCCCGTAGCTGTCTCTTTTTTTCTATACTTAATTTTGCCTTAATTATAGTAAAATGCCTTCGCATTTACCAACTCATTGGTGCGAGTTCCTAATCGATTGTCGATCTTAATTGCAACATCGCGTAAACACATCAACTGTCTCTCTCTCTCAATATTTGTGCACCTGTTTTAGAACCCCAGATGTGTATTCAAATAAAAGAAACTTCTTTGCGACTGGTTATGCTAGTAGGCCGTGTTGACCCATTTGGCCAAGATATTCCGTCGCGAAATTTGTCACTCGTTGATTTTCTTTAACTGTGAAACTGATTTTAAGCAATACGCGGAGCGCTAACATCACTCTCAATTTCGCTTTCTAGAATCGTGAACGAATCGCATCAAAGGTTCATCGGCAAACTACCCTCGATGGCCTAAGGAAGTTTAACGCGCGGCGAAAGCTTAAAGGGGCGATTCTCACCACCATGTTGGCGACTCACAACTTTAGCGGCTCAAGGAGAAAAAAGGAATCGGACGAGGAAGTAACGGCGACACAACCAGAAGAAGCCGATGGCGCATCTCAGACCTCCGCGGTACAGCAGACCTGGAAAACGCAAAAGGAGCAAGAAATTGTTCGCTTAACACAGCAGCTTATTACGAGCATAACCACACAGGATTTCGATACCTACAGTAAACTTGTCGACCCACACATCACGGCTTTTGAGCCCGAAGCCAATGGTAATCTAGTGGAGGGCGTTGAATTTCACAAGTTTTACTTCGATAACGGCGTGCGGCAACGCAGCGCGCCGACGAATACCACCATCTTGTCACCACACGTGCATATCCTAAGCACGGAGTCGGCGTGCATTTCCTACGTGCGCCTCACGCAGCGGATTGGAAACAGCGGAGCGCCCATAACTGACCAATCAGAGGAAACTAGAGTATGGCAGCTGAGGAACGGACATTGGGTTAATGTCCACTTTCATAGATCTTCGTCTGGAAATGGACGTGTCTAGATGAACAGCAGGTCTAAGTCAGAATAGAATGCGATTGCCAATCAATTGGAAGAAAATGCTAGAGAATTTTGCGAAAAGATTTGGTGCGACGAGGCAACAAATTATTCGAAGAATGTTGAATGTTAGGAGTCGCCAGCTTCTCGCAAAAGCTTATTTTTGAAGAAATTAAATCGGTTTGGATGTTGTAAGTAATTTGTTTTACTTTTCAGCGATAAACTGTTGGAAATCACCGACTCAGAGGACGTAAAGTTGAAGCATTTAAATCATTAATCGCTATAAACGGTTCTTTGATTTTCGCCATCTTTCAAAGGTATGTTTCCATGATCTGGAATGCTATTCATCAGAATTTGTGCTGCGTATAGAATTTCATAGCAATTTAGTCGTAAGCTAATGGAGTTGGTTAAATTAAGTGATTTTATGGAGGGTTTATCTTTAATTCAAATAGGAAACTAGACTATAAAATGATCTAAAATTGGGTGATTTTTTCCAAGAATCAATGTAATAGATTTTAGTTGAGATTTCATAGGGAATTAATTCGACCGGACAACGGGTTGTAATGCGGTATTATATCGCTTCGCCTTGAGTGTAAATAAATTGTTTTTCCAGGAATGTCTAAATGGTTAAATATGAGATGAATACTATTTTATTGCCATTGACAATTTTCCATAGTTAGGTGTTATTCAATTTGTACTGTTTTTGAGGTGTCACTTAATTAATTTAATTGAGATGAATATTAATATTACCCTGACAAGAATGTAGTACTGGTAATGTTGGTAATACTTATATGAATAACTCACACCTTTTATCCTTAAATTATTGATTTTTGACATTGATGCTTGACATTTTCAATTATTTGCCATTCGACGATATGTAACTCTGAATCAGGGACAGACACACGGGGGATTAGCACTAGGTAGTTGTGATTCGAATTGAAACAATTTTGTGCCCATTCTCTTTGTCGTGTACAACGTTTTAAGCTAATTAAACTTTTAAAAAATAGGGAGAAGGGGTAAAGAACCCGCTTTTTTAAAAGCCAAGTTAATTAATTTTTAGAGTTCAAATATTGAACTTCTTGCTGTTTTCAGTAAAATACATTTCTTCAACGGCATATTGTTAGCCGAATATTAAAAACCTTTTTCGTGCAAGGTGTGCTTCAGTTGTAAAAGTTACTTGGAGAGCTACAAAGGACATAAATTGAAGCGAATATATATCCCGTAAGACTGAGGTGGAGCTTCCCTTTTAAACTGGCAGTGTTTTTCCTTGTTGAATTTTTGCACCTCTTTACAGTGTTGTTGCCGTGACATGAGCTCAGCTGGGAGCTAGGACACGGGGACACTCGGGAAACTCCGATTGCTGTTTTGCAGGAGTCGAACCTACGACTTTCCGACTGTTGGGGATATTCGGAAAAATCCGAGTGCTTCTCGGCAGGAGTCGAAACTACGACCTTACGATTATTTGTTCGGATGCTTTACCACTGAGCTGTAGGGGATGATCGGAAAAATCCGAGTGCTCCTTGGCAGGAGTCGAACCTACGACCTTTCGATTATTAGTTCCGAGGCTACATTCACATGGTACCGGACGAATTTTCTACCGGCTGAAAATTTGACCGGACATTTTGTTCGCACGGAACCGTTCAGTGCAAAATTTTCGCCCTGTTCACACCGAACTGACGAGCCGGATTAAAATAAAACCTTTGTCAGTGGTATTGCGATCTGTTCATGCGCAGAGCGCTACTTTACGAATTTCAAAATGGCTTATTCCAGCTGAGTTACCAGGCATCCATGCAATCACGCGGGAAATTTAATCTAAAAATAAATCGGTCTGTGAAAACGCCGTGACAGGAATATAAGGCCGTTGTTCGCTCCTACTCATAGGCTCCTGATCAGCGTTTGGATCTTATCCTGAATAAATTGTCGCCTCATGATTTGAAGAAAGCTTTTCCTGGTCTGATTCAAATTTCCGCGTTTTTGCCATACCCGTAATAGACTTTATTCACGATAGCCGCCATGTTGGATTTGCTATTATCATGCAAATTACCTACACACTCCTGAGGGGGCAAACAACACAAGTTCGGTAGGTTATAACGAACATCTTAGCCACACAGATGATTTGTTTCATGTTCATTGAATGTTTATCACCTAAGTAGTAAAATAGAATGCTCACACACAAGTTACTTCGATTTTTTTACTGAAAAATTAGCAGATAACAAGGTAGAAAGGAGAAATGTCGGAGGCAATCAAAAGGTATAAACTTATTATAAAAGGTACTTAATTCTATATTCTAAAATGTACTTTTAGCAATGTTAATTCAATATTTCGACGAGCCGATTTTCCGCAATTTGCCTTTATTTAAATGTTTGCCCCCAGCATAACACATGGCTAATTTGCATGACAATTTGAAAACCAACATGGCGGCTATCGTGAATAAGGGCTATGGACCTCTTTAGCTTGTACGGTTTGTTTTCCCATTTCAGACCACGTGATCTTCCCAAGGGAATTTTCCTTTTGTTTTTTCATAAGTTATGCATAGATATGCACATGCAGAAGACGACATTTGAAAGAAACTGTTTCCTAGAGTAACATCACGTGGTCTGAAATGGAAAAACAAAACGTACAAGCTAAAGAGGTCAATTGTTGGAATTTAATCGTTCAGATGCAACCTCGTTCCCAAGGTCCAGGGAGGAAGGAAAGACCCTGAACGAGATTGGTCCAGATGGTGTCGTTTCAACAACAACCTTTCAGAAGTGAGTTGACTCGCCACTGGAGTTAGCTTCCCGTCGTGCTCTCATAACATCAAACACATAAACAAAAGTTCTTTTCAGTACCGTACACGCCCGGGCAATTCCGCTATGGTATGTCGCTTTAGCTGTGTTATATTGAAATGTCAATTTGGGAGAAGTTTAGTGACTGGAAATTAAGAGATTCCCTTTCTTTTTGGCCAACCAACCACATTCCCTTTCTTTTATCGCGAAAAATTGTCACTGGAGGCAATGATGCCCAATCATAGCCAATGATGGTCAGTAATGGGGACGGTTCACAGTGATGGAAATTACACCAAATGCGATTGGTTATTTTAAATTTTTTATAATCGAATATCAATTCCAACGTACTTACTGCGTACACCGATAGACATGCTTCCACGGTTTTTGACGCCATCTTGGCGGGGGGCAAACGCGGCTAAATTTACAGTAAAACTACGGAATTTTGACTGACTTTGAGCCATGTAGCGCTGCTAAAAAGTGACGGATGTCCAACTTTTGCCACTACTTTGAATAGTTTTATTGATATCATTCATTCAACAGAAAATATAGCAGAGTAGTTGACCTGTATGTTTCCTTTTCCTTGCCTTTTTGTATTTAGAAGGTATTTGTATATGTTATGTATTTTAGCTGTAAATGTAATGTCTCCAAGATATTAGCTCCTGTAGTTATTCGGGAAAAGCTTATTACTGTATGTACGTTACCTTTAGCGGGGCGCATGCGCACACTTTGTAATCTGCGACTCCAGTGCTTACCATGTGACAGATAAAATGACTTTTCTCTTGAATATATAAGCCATCTAATTCTTACGCCATATTGACAAGGGCGGTCTGTGAGTAGGCGTGGGATTTGTCACAAATGGTTTAGGGGCCGACATATCTCTCCCTCAATGCCGTACCGGGAGGCAAGGTCGGTAGCAGAAAGCAGCGAAGGGCCAACTGCGTCCAAAAGCGATCGAACGGGCCGAAATCCCGGGATGAATCGTTTGGTACGACGCTCCAGCGCCGGTGTCTGGAGGTACTGCGTTTTTCTCTCTTGTTCAAACATTCCGTCAGCGCAAGCGCAAATGTTATGGCTCTTCGATACCTAGCCTACCAAAAAAATTAACATGCTGGTTTTTTTTTTTTTTTTTTTTTAAACCAGCAATTGACATTTCAGTTGATTTTATAGGCATAAACGTAACGTAAGAACCATGCGTGTCTGGTCTTGTCTCAGACAGAGGCGAGATATGGTTTCACGCAGACTGGGACGCCTAAAATGCTCTGTTGTAAATATGGCCGTTCACGAGTGAAGTTGTCTCTCTGGCCTTTCTGTGGACGAATTCCAGGACCTACTGACACAATCCGTGTCCAATTACAGTTGAAGGGAAAAAGAAATTCAGTTACTGACTTTAAATAAGATTTGGCTTCATTCAACTTTGGAGCTCATCTGAAGTTTTTTTGTTTACTTTTTTTTTTGTAATTGGGCAACATGGAGGCTGTTAGGGATATATACATAAGGCATACAAAGATTCCAAGGCATCTTTATATGTATGTTACTTAACAACACTTCGCCGAAGGCGAAGTGAATATTGGTGAATATTTACCGAGATGTAGTCGAGGAAAATATTCCCCAATATTTACTGAGCCTGAGGCGAATAATTGTTTTAGTGTATTTTTCAGCGGTGAATATCAAGAAAAGTGCAAAACAACGGGCTAAAACAAGATAAAAAGGCAGGAAAAGTGCTTGATTGGCTTAGCAGCCGCGCCTCCAAAATGTTATATTCACCGGGTAGCGCGGTGAATATAACTCTAAATTCTTATATTCACCGCTGAAAATTATACTAATAAAGCAAATTATATGTTTTAACCCTTATCACCTCAACATTAGGTTGATCATTTTCCCTATAACTCGCCTTAACTCGCACAAACTCACAACTGATGGGCAAGCTCAATTTTTCCTTATCTCGCCTTAACTCGCATTAGCTCGCACAATCTCGCGGCGAGTTAAGGTCCCAGAGTAGGCCTTTTTAGTTGGGGAATTAGCGGGCTCTTCAAAAACATGCCTACAAATTCTCAAATGCAGCTAGTGATGTTTACGGTGTAATGTGGGAAACATGGGAATCGATAGTTGCATTTGAAAAAAGCCTTTTGATGTTTCGCGGAAAGCACTTTGGAACAATAAGTGCTTTGACATTCAAACTGCAACATACAAGACATTAACAGTGTCATTGTCCGGTAACGTAAAGAAAACTCCACTTTTATTGAAAAATCGTCACTTCTTCGAAGAGTTGAGCGTGCACAAAGCAAAAAAATCGAGTCTGCCTTTGTGACGTTCATTTTATTCACTTTTAAGAAGAAGAAAACATAATTTGGGAGAAAATGGAAATGTTCCCATTGTTATATCTCATTTAACAATAACACAATAACAATAGAAATGTATGTAAACTTTGTATCTCGAACAATGTAAGTGTGAACGTGCAATAATATTGAAAATACTGCTGTAATTTTTGAACGGCCGCAATTTTAACAGGAATACACAATAATCAAGTTGGGAAAAATACAATACCATGTACAAAATCGCGAGAGCGTTTTCAGTGTGAAACATGTCATGAGGAATCAAACTCTCCTGCATGACATATGAACGTTGTTTCACTTGAATAATTTTTATTTTGCAAGATATAGCCCTGAATTAGAAGTCAAATTGATCGTTTAATTGTGTACTTTACAGAAAATATGATTTCCTTTGAAAATTAATTGAATTTTTTTACAACCCAATGGTCACAAAACGAAAACAACCTGCTCTGCTGAACAATGGCACCCGGGCCGAAATTGACAACAGCGGCCGATAAAAGAACACGTACGCTGGTTCAGTCTTGAGCTCATGATTCACACACTGTTTCAAAAATAAATATTAAAGAACACTCAAAGCAAGTGTACACGGCACGATGGTCCGAGAAATGGAAAAGAAGTATGATTTCAGTCGATCATAAATATCCACGTGAACGTTAACGATGTCGCGTCATGCCAGTTTCAATCTAATGAAACACTTCAAAACACGCGCTTTCATTGGTCCTTAAAGTTACATGATAAGAGGCCTTTGTGCCCTTACCAGCAGCGCTCCAAATTTTTTTCTGAAAACACAGCAATCTTCGTCTCTGTTAAGGCTGTCGCCTCGTCAGCCTCGCGTCTTAGCGCGGTTGACTGGTTGGCAATAAGTCGGTCAGGTCAAAGTCCGCTTTAAAAGGTGTTAAAACGTCAACAACTTCGTGAATTCAAGTTATTCACACGAAAAGTAGAACTAATAGCCATAACTTGCTGTAAGAAAAAAGTTGAAGTAAACTTGAAAATTTTTCTAGCAACCACATACTCTCTCAGGAAGGAAGGGGGGGGAGGAGGGGTGCTATTTACGTTGTATTATTTCCACAGAAACAATGCGTTGTTATTTTGACCATTGCTTACCTTCTTAAATCCCGGGGGGGGGTGGGGGGGGGGGCTTAAATCAAACAGATCCCACTCACTGATTCAGTGTCTACCCAGTGGCGAAGTATTTCACTCCTATCACATGAGTCATAGTGCTTTACGCTTATTGAACCATCTCAAGAAGTGCATGCTCGTATCCTCAACTGAACTTCCTACCCTTCTGCTTTGCTTCCAAAGCGACTATCGAACGCACTTTAATAATCCGAGATTATTGCTACAATGTCTACAATAGTTTATTTTAATTATTTAAGTTCAGTTTCTTGTTTCAACCATCGAGGAACTTACTAGTCCAATAACTGAGAGGATATTCATAGTTGCCCGATGTACTAACAAAGGCTCCTCTCTATCGAATATTTACTGAAAATAAAAAATGCGTCATGTTAATACAAGAGATTTCAAATCAGTCTGTCAATATCAGATAGTTTCCATCTTGACTGAATCTGGTTTGTTTCACAATATAACCATAGTGAACTTTCGATTTCATTTTAAGCAAAGATAATTATTACAAATTTTAATATTTGCTGTTAACCGTGGACTCAAAAAGTCACCACTTTACCAAGATTGTATTGTCATCAAGTCGGTGAAGTACTCAGTGTGAAGCACATATCTTAATATCGTGTTCATTATTTTTACACCTTGATGTACAAAGGCTCCGATATCTTTGCTTGGTTTCAGTGTAAGTTTAACGTTCGTCAAGGCTGCGAGGTTTGATCTTGGCTTAAATGATTCTGAATGATTCCGCATGTACCCGCCGAGTGGCTGTCAATTCCGGGAACGAAGAAAAAAGCAAGCGGGTTGTAATTCGTTATCTCCGACATTCCATGAAGCAGCTAGAAAAATGTGCCCAATGTCACTGTTTTGATCATTACATCTATCCACCATCAAATATTTGTTATCGACAGAGAGAAGACAGTCAAATAAAACTGAGAAATTAGGAATTAAATTTAGTGTTTCCGAGTGGTACTTTTACGTGGAAAGATTTACTATACACGCTTTTAATAAGTCTAATATATGCCGTTTTCCGCTAATGACTTCGAATTTTATTCAGAAATATACCAAGGCTTAAAACAAGAAAAGAAATCGGAAAAGTTTTAGGCCTTTGTACATTTCTGAATAAAATTTGAAAGCATGTGAGTTCGACGTCATTAGCGGAAAACGGCATGTATTAGACTTATTAAAAGGGTGTATAGGGTGGAGCTTACGGAACGACGACGCCGACGGCAACGATGACGCTACAAAACGATGGGTTTAGTGAACAAAAACAATGGCTCTGCACGCTCTGCACGTGCGTTTTACATTTTGGTACATTTTTTTGCCATCATCTCCTAAATGACCACGTGAAATGACCAAATTCAAGGTTCTGTCGAGGACGTTAGCACATGACGATGAATTTTCAGTTCTCTCTCTACGCTTCCAATCCAGTCATACCAGTTTAATTCCTCGACAGTTACTACACATTTTTAACGCGAAACGACATGAAATAGTTTCGTAGTGATATGAATAACGCGACATCGTACTTTTAAATGAGGTCCTCGTAGCCGTCGTCGTCTTCGTTTCGTAAGCTCCCTTTTGTTAACCCGGGGCGTCAAACGTGTGGCTGAAACATGATTTGCCAAAAATCACGGGAAGAAACTTTTTTCGATATCAGCTCATTTCCTAACTTCAGGGAAGTAGCTTGTCGTTTTCCTTTTACCATTTCACTTAAACACAATTCTTCATCTCCATAACATCCGGATGCAAAGTTGCAAAGTTTCGAATGGCTAGTTGATTAATTATGAATTTGGGGACTCACTGTGAATTTGAAATAGACGAAAGTCATTTGTCATTTGAAAAGCTCAAAAAATGGCTTGCGATATAGGCGCAGGTGACAAAAAATTACTCCTAAACAACCAGATTACATTATTTCTGTTTTAGTTCACCGCATGTTTGCCTGCATGGCGACTGATGTCCGTTTGGAGTTGAAAAAATGTTATACAGTTTAGTTTCCGTTCAGCTGTAGTTGCCTTGTTAAGTGCAAGTTCACTCAGGGTCTTGTCTCGGTGGTTTCCGTAAATGTCCGAAATTATAAGCTGACCTGTTGTAAATTAAAGTTTGCATGTGTACTTTCATTTCAAAGGTCACTGCACGAGAAAAACAGATTTTTGTCGAAAGTGTAAACCCAAGAAATGAAATCTTCCTCAATGGTATAGAAAGGTATCCCACAGTTTAAATGGCGCAATGTCATGAAGCAATCGGCCAATGTTTTTGGCTGTGAGAAAACGAGGGACAGTATAAAGCTCCTGGAAAGTTAATTGGAATTTTCGCCAAGTTAAGGTTGCTTCAATCAACTTTTATCTTAATTTCTTTCGTGTTCGCGTGGATCGGAAGTCGATATGCGCCATCGATCAGTAAAAACAAGTTTGTTATTTTCCCCGGAAACTATACAGCCGGGCACTTTCATTTACAATGAAATATACTCACTCTCTCTTTCTCTCTCTTCAATGTGAACAAAAACGTAATTCATTTTCGCAGATTTAAAATTTTTATAATCGAGATTGCATACGTGAGGTTCCCCCAAGGTTCACCCGAATCTTTTGTCTTACAATGGCATAATGGCGCATTTAGGGATTGGTTGAGAAACAGCTAATTACGCCCAGCGGCGCTACATAAAAGCAAGGTATTGTCTGCGAGAAGATTCATCATTAAGTTCCTCAGTTGACAAATTTAATTAATTTCACAACACAGTTACAAAAATGGGCCTAAGTCGATTTGAAAACATTAGTTGTGTGATTTTATCATATTTTTATTCCTTTTAGCTATTTTTAGTTGAATGTCAACTGTGAGTCAGAGGATCATGCCGAGGATTAGCTTTACAAAAACACTCAGCCGACTTGAAATAGAACCACTCCTAATACTAAACAAATAAATCCTTCCAGGAAACAAATGTCGGAACAACTGTCTTGTTGTTATGAGAGACAGTAACTGGCTCATCAACTTCAGTAGAGCAAAGAATGGTCGCATGTCATGCATGACGTCCACGAAACAAAAACCATCAGTCTAAATTTTTCAACGGTAACCGTAACCAAGCAGTCTCTCAAAAATGTCTTCATTTGTTTCAATTGTAGAGGCATCAATGTTCAGGATATAATGCGACATCACAAGACGGACAACGATAGTTCTTTTCTGTGTTCTGAACTCGACGCGTCCGTCCCTTTTGCACTTGAAATTTGCCTTTTTTGTCGAGCAAATGGACGAAGGAAGGTGGTCTTGATGTCTCTTTTAAGGAAAGCATAGGCGATGGGATTCGCGGCTGAATTAATTACAAAGAGCATATCAATTACTTGCCCTAGAGTGGGACTTACCAAGCACATTTCAAACACTAAGCAAAAGCATTTGTAATTCTCTATCACGTAGCATATAACGAAGAAAAAAATAATAGCCACTGTCATTTTTGAAGCAGCCTTACTTTCGATCCCAGAGTAGATTTCGCCCGTCGAAGATTTCGGAGCATGGTTAAAGGCAAGTTGGGCAAAAATCCTTGAAGTCCTCTTTGAAATCCTTCGCATAATAAGGAATATCCGGTAAGTTACGTGGACAAATATTACAATTGGTAGAAGCTGGAACAAAATTACTCGAAAGACCAAGAGGAATTGTCTGTTATCTTTAAAATTAAGAGCGTAGGGCAAGCTGAAGATTAATATTGGAGCAAACCAGGCCAGAGCAAGAGACATGACTATGATCCTCGTTCTCACGACATTAAGATACTTCAGTGGATGTACTATAGCCACATAACGATCAAGGATCATTACAAAGAGATTTGTGGCTGACAAGTAGAGAAAGGTACGCGAAACTAAAAAAAATGTTTTGTTTGTTGCCGGCGGTCCATCTAAATTGTTTACGTTCAAAGCGAAGAGAAGAGGGAAATATGTAAGTCCAACACCGAGATCTGCAAGCGCCAGTGAGAGCACCGACCAATTTGGTGTCGTGTGAAGACTTCGATTGCTTATTATCAGACAAATAACCAGTCCATTTCCAATAACGGTCAAAACGGTCAGCAGCCACGCCAAAATCCAGTACCACATCCTTATCCTATCTTGTGGCGTTCAGTTTAGTCTAAGAATGAAGTTCATCAGTGTTTATGTCAAGGTTTATCGCGTGCTTCACTAAACACCACACTTGCGAATCTGTGGAATCATGACTTAATGTTGTTTTCTTATTGTTCTGCTGGATCGTCTTATGCCAATCACAGTCAACTCATAAATCAATATGTTAAACGAATCACAATGCATCACACGACAGCTTCTGACAACATCGATCGGAGAAGACGTCAGTAATTAACGATATTAGAAGAGAAGGGTTTTTTCCTTTACGATATTTGTTCTAAAAATGGACATGTTTCGTGCCGGTTCCAGCCGAATGGCCACTTGTAATGCTCGAGGCAACTTGGAGTGTTGTTAGAAACGCGGTTTGACAGGCCCGGCCGGCCTGGACATAAGTAGTGATTGATAGTACAATATAAGAGTTATAACTAGGAAAAGGCATATGTATATTTGTCATGATTCTAGAAATGCCAAAACCTTGAAACCCTCGGAGTCATTTGGCGCATTCAAGTAATTTGCGGCTGTTTTTTTGGTTGGAATAAATTGCACAAAAGCTGCGCCTGAAGCCACAAATAAGCTATTCAGGGCAGAAATATCAAAACAAATAGACGGGTGGAAAACAACATGCCGCCTTAAAATATCATATACCCGACATTGTCTCCATTAAAGAAGACGACTAAAATTAGTTTGACGGAAGGATGACGATCGTAAGAAAAAGAAGTTGGCTAAGCCAACTTATATCCGATAGAGAGCTGAAACATTAAAACATCTTGTATTTTAATTTTTAGCTAATTTCTGTTGAATGTCATCTGTAAGTCAGGGGCTGTGCCAAGGATTAGCTATTCAAAACAATCAGACTTATGGAGTCTTGAAGATAGAATCTCATATTAATAAATTAAAGAACAAAAAACCCTTCAATGTCTTAAAACTTTAACAAAGAACAGCAAACAGGCAAGAAAAAACTCTTGAGAATGTGTAAAATATCCAAAATGTTACAATTCAATAAGTTCATTTTGAATTCTTTTTAGAATACTTGCAGATGATACTATTGTTTTCTTTACCAGTATTTTCTTTACCAGTTTGGATAGCAAAGAATATGACTTTAAACCTTTTTACGGTTGTTGGTTGAGCTGCGTGGATCATCACCACATGGAGAAATTTAGGTTGGCAAAGTGCATAATTATAAGCTCGCTGTGAACATTTTCATTTAAAATTTTGTCTCTTTTTTCCGAGTAATTATAATGCGGTAAACGTTGCCAACTGAACTTATATTAATTAAGGCGATGCGGATCAGTTAGTTTTGAAAGCAAACGTAAAATTGTCTGTTTTCTATGAGAACCTTAAGTTTACGTCGGTCTGGCCTTCCTCGCGTGCAGTAGGCTAAAAAAAAGACCTTCCACAGGGCTGTAAAGAGCTCTCTCTCTGTCAAAAAAAAATACCTTTATAATTGTAGAAAACTAAATTTCTTAAAGCTAACTAATTTATGTATACTAGCATCATGATCACTTGTGTTTGTTATTATTTCAATATCGAGCCTTTTGTAGGAAATGACGGAGTTCCTTGGTTATAAGTGTTCACAATGAAGTGTTTTCCAATTTAGATTCTTTTATTCATATTGACAAACCACAAACGGAAAAAAAGCACAAAAATAAACGAAAAGCAAATATCACTTTTTAATCTGTAAGAGCGCAAATATACGGCAAAAACTGTGTTTGGCTTGTGTATTCTCAGTTCCGAAGGTTCCACATCCCGCAAAATTGAGTGAATTTATTCTTTTCGTTCTCTGTCTACAATGCTATTTTTCTGTAGCTATTGACTGTATTGACAGTGGAGGACGTGGTCTAATTCGATCTACATGCATTATATTAAAGGTTTGGTTCTTAAGAGCTACTCAAGACGCGCGGGACGCACTTCAATTGGGCCAGTGAGATTCCAAATAATCAATGTCCTCATTAAAAATAAAAAAATCAGCCACAATTAAATTCAGATTTCGTCAATGCTAAGAAACCCTGCTCAGTATTTCTCGTATTAGGACGTCTGATCTAGGAACGACCAGTAAAAGCGTCGTTAAGACGTTAAACTGCTTTGAAATTAAATCATGTAAGTGGGTCTGCGTTAATAATTTTCCGCTTTTCCCTCTTTTACAGCAAATTTTATCCCAATATGTTTTGGAGGGGGTTTTAATCTCCGGCTTTTATAACAAACAGTGTACGGCCGCTCCCTTTCAACCGAGGTCCCAAGCACACTAATGCGATTTCGTCAAAACGTATACCTTTTACAGGTTTTAACCGAACAATTTGCCACCATTTCGCTTGGAAACGGACGTTTCCTTTTCTTCCTATTTTTTCTGAAAACGTTGACTTAGACGCATTATTACTTAAGAAATAGAAAACATGTACCGTGTTTCAGTATCGAGTTATAGAAACCGAGTGAAAGTTTGGGGAACGAGAAATGCTGTGGGAACACGGACCGCAGGCGAGTGTTTCCATAGCTTTTTCGGGTTCTCCCAAAATTTCGCGAGTGTTTCTATAAATCGATAGAAACACGGAGTACATGTTTTCTATTTCTTTTAGAAAACGACGCGACGAGAACAAGGGAAACAACTTGTTAACTCTAATTATCAAAATGTAAATTCTCTTTGCGTCAACAGCTCGTGCTAGTTCTGTATCTTCATCGAGTTATAGAAACACAATTTTTAACCGGCAATCAGCGCGCGTATTTTCTTAGGACTGTTTTCTAAAGGCCAATAAAGGAAACTTTAAACCCAAATGACGTATAAACCGTGGAAGAATCTTTGAAATCAGTTGTTTACATCGTTGGTTGCTTATACTTGAAAACGATACAATATCGCCGTGAAAACAGAGAATTTGGAAAAAAGGCATCAGTGTGGATGGGACTAAAGACAACCTGTTTTTTCTTTGCGCATTGCCGACATTGAAGTTGGATATCCTGCTATTTGTCGCCACCAAAAGGCTCCTGATGTCACCCTAGAAAACATATTACACTTCCCTCTGTTTTGGCGACGAGCATACTCAAAATTACTTCTACACAATCCGCGCTTGGTAAGTTTGGATAACGAGAGTCCTCGAAGACCTTCACCAGTACGTGGTTGGTTTTCCACGCGTGTGCCTGGCATTGGTGTTAAACCGTATTAACGAAAATCTGTTGCTCGCATTTTAAAGCGCCAGTAGTCTGTATTAACAGAGAAAACTGTTTCAAAATCAAGTTAAAAGATCGAGGTGTCTGCCACGAATTACCGCAGCGTTCGGCTGAAGTACCTCACCACCACCGTCACGTTCTCCGCAAAAGTTTAGCTTCATTCGGAGTTAGTTGTGGCCTGCAAACTTCGTAGACAATAAAAAAAATAACGTCAAGAGTTAATTAAAAGCGGGGCCATATCATTCAAAATGGCACCAAAAAGTAGAATGAAAAATTGCAATAACCCTTTTTACAATGACTGCAAAATTCTCGTGCGCTCATTCGTTAATTTTTATTGTCAATAAGCGAACAGACACATAAATTTATAAATATAGTTTCTCGCCTTTTTGTCTCTCGTTCGTCTCGTGTTTTGACCTAATTTCGACCCCTGTGCCTTTTTGTTATTGCAAAAAACAATCTGATGTAACAAATTGATGTCAGTTTTTCATGCGTCTGTCCTGTTATTGACAGTGAATTTCGTCATAACATTGACAAAGTAGGATTGCATTTAGGTAATGATCTTGAAAAAAGTTTTTCAAGTTTGACGTTTTTCAAGTTTGCGGCAAATCGTCTGGATAAGGATCATTTTCGCTCAGAATCATCTTGTTTGTGATGTAACGATAATTTTATCAGTAAAGGAATTCCACATTACTACTTTCGAGATTTAAACTCGAGATTAACTAAATGATTTCCCCGAAAAACCCTACTGTAACGTGACATAACCCCTTAATTAATTAAAGGGTTAAATTTACTTTCAAGGGGATGCAAATGTGCACTTAAAAGAAAATTTAGGTCACTTGAATTTTGTTTTTGGGTCAGTGAAATGGCTGGTAAAAATGATAGTGTTTGAATATTTGGTGAAAGACAAGTGTACAATATCAAGGTAACTAGTAACTTAGAAAGAAATAACCCCCATGTCGTGAAGGTCGCCGACACACTTAAAAGCTACTGTATGTAAACAAATTTACATACCTGTATACTGAGCATCAGCAATATATTTCAACATGTCCACTATTGAATGGGCGGTTCTCACGTGACGTCATCGCGGCCATGTTGGTGAACGAAAACAAAAGATTTCATTTGCATTGTTATCTGTGTCTCTAAAGATTGGTTTGCAAACCACCTATTCAGCTGTCGCTTGTAGAAAAGTAGTGGAATTCCGATAGTGGTCCGGTGATTTCCCTAAAACCCCGAGTTCTCTTCGAATTCTTCTTTTCTCAAGGTTTGTGCAGCGCAGTGCACTACTTCTCCAGCGACTTTGGCAATAAGACAGTCAAGACAATTATGGTCCTCATGAATAGCGCTGTCTCTAAAATCAAGCAGAGACGGCGGATCGTTTCGAAAAGCTCTTCAGAACTCCAAGCATATGCATAGCGCAACCGTTATGTATTCAAAAGAATATCGCGTTATAGAGTGAAAAAGAAGTTATAGAGTGTAATAGTGTTGTAGAAACAGCCATGGAGTAATTGTGTGAAGTATATAATGAGTAAAATTATTATCCAATTGTATTAGGCATAAATAAAACACGCACGAAACGAGTACAAATATTCCACTATATTGTACAGTTAGTTAATAGAACACTTGGTTATGTAATATATCAAACACTAGAAGGAGTGTTTCATCGGATATCCAAACACCGAGAAGCGAGTTGAAAAACGAGGCCGAAGACCGAGCTTTTTAACCGATTTCGAGGTGGTTGGATATCTGATGAAACACTCTTTCGAGTGTTTGATA
>NC_090885.1:11901091-11923591 GCF_036669925.1 Montipora capricornis | reverse complement strand
CGGCTTGGCAACCAGGTGACATCCAAATGACATTATCCTCTGTGCTTCAACTACACTGGGCCAGTATCTCGGTCGCGAAGACCAGTCACTCATGGTTGGCCACTCAGGACACTGGATACAAAGCGTGATGTCCGCCTCGAAGTGAGACCCAATTTGGAGCTTCATCGCTGGGCCTTTGGAGAAGATTTTAATACTTTGAGTCATCTCAATTTTTCCACAGCAGCAAGGGTAACCGGGAAGATTGGCTACAGACGTGCCTTTAATGGCCTCTTTAACTTGTTCTCGGATTACTTTTGAACTAACACACATTCCTTGGTGGCCTGGTGTAATTGACTTCAGATTTGCATATCCAGTAAATTCTGCACTCTCAGTAAAAAGAGGCTCAATGAGAATGTTCCCTAAACCAGAGCAGGAAGCTTGATCTGCCATAGAGCAAAACATAACGTCTAGGTCGGTATATAAGGCACCCAAGTTGAACTTTGTTTTTTTATTGGACATCATGACCGGGATCCCAAATCTCTCGACTGCGCTTCCTGAGAATATGAACTGAAATGTTGTCGTTGCCACGATCTCTTCAAGTGGAGTTTTGATGTCGTTTAAGTAGAGAAGAGCTTTCTCTTTGAATGCCTGAAATTGTTCTTCCGTTGGAATTTTGCTGTCGACTGACAAGAGAATTTCTCGGTGGGGTTTGGAGCTTCTGCCAGTAAAACAACACTTTCTGTGGCCACACGCAACAGGAAAACAGGCAATCAATGCCTGTCGTATTACTGCGTAAGCAATACACAGAAACAGGAAACCACCAATGGTTGCTCCAGCTATTAACCCTTGTACTTTTCTTTTGCATTCGGGGTCAGACGAGTTGCAGCGGAAATCAATTTTAGCCAAAAGTTCCCACAGTCGAACGCAAAAGACACATGTCGCGATAAGGGAGGTCATCGCAATGACTCCTTTTATGGTCTTGACACCACAAGCTGGCTTCATAGCGCACTTCAGTTGAAAAAGAGGGAACCGTCAAGAGTGAATCGTCTAATTCAAACACTCTTCCGCACTGACAGTGCAGCATCATCGTGATGAGCACTTATTATAATTATTGTAATGTCGGTACCGAGGCTATTGTAGGAAATGACGGAGTTCCTTGGTTATTGGCGCTTACAATGAAGTGCTTTCCAAATTAGATTCATTTATTCACATTGACAAACCACAAACGGGAAAAAAGCACAAAAATAAACGAAAAGCAAATATCACTTTTCAATCTATAAGAGCGCAAAAACTCGGCAAAACTGTGTTTGGCTTGTGTATTCGCAGTTTCGAAGGTTCCACATAGCATACTCACAAATTGAGTACATTTATTCTTTTCGTTTTCTGTTTACAATGCTATTTTTCTGTAGCTATTGACTGTATTGACAGTGGAGGACGTGGTCTAATTAGATCTTGATACATTACATTAAAGGTCTGGTTCTTAAGAGCAACTCAAGACGTGCGGGACGCACTTCAATTGGGCAGTCGGATTCGAAATAATATTTTTCCTCAGCTTTTTGTTACATCATACCCCCGGCGTTGTTAGGCCCCAGTATGCTTTGGGGTGTGTATAATAATATGGCAACCATCTTGTATGCTTAGACTTCGTGTGGTTCTAACTTGGGACAGAGATTAACTGTTAGGACACTGTTCCCGGAACACGGAAATTTAAAAACTGAAATGGAAAACTTGTCGTGGCGTCCTCGTCGGGACACGGAGTCACACTACCGAAAATCTCGACTTCGGGTGATCCGTGACGGAAATGTGAAAAGTTCTTTCAGTTGTTCAAAGATTGGTGTGAACTCAATGGATGGTACGATAGCGAGCCGTTGCCACCTTCTACCGAAGAAGGGGGGGACCACCACCGACCGCGCCAGTGTGGCAACGAAGAACTCGAAAACCTCGTGCAAGGCTTTCAGCTGTCAAAGGAGGAACGGAAGGAACCGGAGATTATTCCCAAACATTTGAAGGAACATTGAAGGAGTACTGACGGAGAGAACAAAATTTGCCCAAATGAAACACGAACCTCCTGAATCAGTAACGGCCTGGGAAGGACGAGTTAAAGAACTAGGTAGAAAGGCTAGATTATTGCGCTAATTGCGAGGACCAACTACAAATTCATATCAGGAATCAACAACGAGAGACTTATGTCAAAACTACTGGATAAGGGTCACAGGGATAAAGCAACTAAAGAAATCACCCCATCTAAAACAGTGCTGCAGATATCTAAGAACTTTGATGTTAAAAGGCAAAAGCAGTAATGCAGCAAGTCAAAGGTCCCATGCACTGAACAAGTAAACTATACAGGAGCAAGGAAATCCCCCAAATCAGAGCAAAACTGTGGTAAAGGTCATTTTACTCAAAGCAAATCAGAGAAAGAATGGGGGCAAAGTCAGTCCAGTCGCCAGGGCAAATTTAATATTTGTCAGTATTGTGCAGGGCCCTCACACCCTCGTTCTATATGCCCAGCTTCAAACAAGCGATGATCTAGAAAAGGCTGTGGGAGAATCGGACATTTTTCTGGGGCGTGTCGAATGTGAGCAGCCCTTTTAGTCAACCCTTTGGAAGTCATGAACACCAAACAACAGGCACATCACCTGGATGTCACCTTAAGTGAGGATTGTGGAACTGACCTCTATGAGGTGGGTTTGATACCTAAAAAGTATGCCCAAAGTGTATTTAGTACAGCAGACGACCCGCGGAGCACCACGGTGGGTCGTAAGTTCTTCAGCTACTTAAAACTGGGACTGACCATGGACATGGCTAAATCTAACAGAATACAACTGGACACCGCTTCCACTTGTAACACACTACCAGAAAGTCTTGCCCTCTCATTGATTCCCCCGGGAAGAAACTTAAGGATTTAGTTACACCAAGTAGAGCCACTTTGTTCACCTATAATAATGGGTAATTTAGAGCTACTGGTCGAGACAGCAACAGATTACGTTCCATAACAGGTCACGTTCCATATTTTTGCGCGATTCGCAAATACCTGGAAAGCCTCCTCTGTTTGTCTGGCTCAGACTGTGTTCATCTGGGATTAGTGAAAATCGATGCAGATGAGGTTCATTCAGTTTCGCCACCACTTCGATTTCGTCCTGTGAATGTTAAGCCCTACTTAATCGCTGACAACTCCCGTCTAAGAGACATGCCGAGTCAACTAGAAACAACGTCATCCACACGTCTCTCAAACGTTACTCTTCCTAGTACAACTCTAACCATGAAATGGGTTCTCGCTGAATTTCAAGATGTGCACACTGGGCTGGGACAGCTTGGCAGACCTGTTACCTTTAACATGGACCCTACCGTGAAGCCGGTTCATGATGCCATTCACCGCCAGCCCGTTCCGCCCGTTGTCAGGCATACCAAAATCAAGGAACAGTTTAACAAAATGGAAAGCGAAGGAAAGATATACCGACAGTACGCGCCCACAGCTTGGTGTAGTAACATGACAGTCAGAGAGACCAAGGGCAAAGTTAGAATCTGTTTAGATCCATCAAACATTATCAACAAAGCAATCCGGGTACCCAATCATCCAATTCCACGCTTTGTGGACATTTTTTCGTAATTAAATGGGGCCAAGTGTTTCTCAGTTGCAGATGCAATGTCTCGTTTCACCAACAGACCCCAAGATTATCAATCCAGCTTGCCCACTACTTTTCGCACCCCCATTTGGTCCCTATCGGTGGCTGTGTCTTCCGTATGGTGTCTCAAGTGGCCCTGAGGAGTATCAAGCAAGACAACAAGAAGCCTATTGCAGGACTGAAAGGGGTCTGCAACATTGCAGATGATGTCCTCATTCATGAGAAAGATCATGATGAAAATCTGTATCATTTCTTGGTACGTATGTGCGAAGTAAAGCTCAAACTGGATAGAGCCAAATATATTTTTAAAACACAACAGGTGATGTTCATGGGGTTCCAGCACAACCCAGACGGAGTTAGCCCATCACCCTCCATGGTCGAAGCAATTATAAAAATGCCCAAACCCTCAGATCAACACGCTGTCCAGCGCTAGATAGATAAGGATAGATAAATCGTTTATTAAAAAGAAACCCTAGCAGTCCGAAGACTGAATTTCGTGTATAATGTACAAGAAACAAGATTTATAAATAAAATAGTTATAAAGATCTATAATAATAAAAATGTACAAATCTAATAAAATCATATCACTTAGGATAGCCTTGTGTTAAGAAAATATACATACATAAACATATTTATTTACATTCTTAGGCTATGTCTAACAATAAAAGACCTTTTAACGTTTTGCACACTGGCACGTTGAACTTCCTATTGCTGCGCAGCTGCCTATGGTGATCAGCTTTAGGTAGGAGCAGACCTTCGCATGCGAGCTTGTGATTAATGCCAAGAACATAAAAAAATCAAACGATAGTGACGCTCGCCTATCGTAAAGAGAGGGGATGCCTGCCTCTTTCAGCGCGCTGTTGTAGGTTGCATAAGGAAAAATAATGCGCAAGGCGCGCTTCTGAATACGTTCCAGCTCCTCGGATAAATTCGGACGGAAGGCTGAAGTAAAATACTTGACATGCGTATTCTAAAACCGATCTTATGGTACTAGAGTAAAATAAGACAAGATCACTTGCACAGATACCAGCTCGATTAAGTTGTCTCAGGAGATACAATCTTTTGGCAGCCTTTGAGGTTACATTAAAGATGTGATCGTTCCATTTAAAATCATCACTTATGGTAAAGCCGAGCGCTTTAGCTGAATTGACTCTCTCGAAAACAAAGCCATCGAGTTCAACTGGAGAATGAGTTGGAGGAGATCTCTTAAAGCACGACTGCAGCTCCTTGCATTTGTATGGATTCAGCTGCAGGAACATTCAGCCACTCTGAGTAATCTCCATTAAGCTTAACTCTTTGCTTTCTGTCCCTCAAGAAATCAATAATCCAGTTAATGGCAGTTGGCTTAACCCCAAGAGTGCGAAGTTTGCCGACCAAAATATTATGGTCCACTTAAGTCAAAAGCTTTACGAAAGTCCAGTAGAGCGGTTCTTAGAGTCGCCCCAGTACCGTCGGTGGCGCGCAGCCAATGGTGGAACATAGAGATAAGCGCGAACGTAGTGGAAGAGCCCGGGATGAAGCCAAATTGAAATATGGGATAGCACCACGGGCTTCAGAGCCTTCTTGATCATAAAGCTCTCAGCGATCTTCGACATGGTTGAAGTAAGTGAGATTGGCCGTAGATCTTTGTTAAAGTCAGAGACAACAGGCGCTTTGGGTATGCTTAACTTCCTGGCAAGATTTTGTCCCAAACTGAGTGATGAAGTGAAAGCCTTAAGAGACTTGTCCCCTTCAAGTGGACGGACGCACTCTATAAAGCTTTTGTTGAGTCCCTGTCTTACGGTACTTCAATCCTCAGTTGCCTGTCACCCTTCAGGTAGAGGCATCTGCTGATGGAGTGGGTGGAGCCCTCCTCCAAGATAATCATGCAACCAGTGGTATTTTACTCAAAAACCCTAACGGCCACAGAACAAAGATACGCAATTATTGAGAAAAATGTATTGCAATATGCTTAGCATTTTAGAAATGGGACAGTCTGCTTTAAGGAAGATCAGATATCACAGTTGAAATAGACCATCAACCCCTTGCGACATTTTTTTTAAAAACCCCTTTAGAATGCACTGAGGCGTCTGCAAGCCATGTGCATGAGGCTCCAACTATGGTCATTCGTTGTGAACTACAAGAAAGAAGCACATCAAGTCATAGCCGACACTCTCTCAATTGAGGGCTCCTTGTCCTCAGCTCTCTGAAGCCAATTGCTCTGGAGAACACATCTTTAGAGTGGAATTGGAAACTGTGACATTGGACAACTCTGGGATCTCCAATGTTACCTTGGAAATTCTACGAGAGCAAACTGCAATGGACCCAGAACTGCAGAGGTTGTCATTCCTCATGATGTTTGGTTGGCCAAATGACAAACGAAAATTGGGTTCCTAAGTGCGCCCCTACCTCGCCTTCAAAGATGAATTATCTCTAGCAAATGGCATAGTGTATGACGGGCAGCAGGCAGTCATCCCAAAGTCGATGGGACCAGCCATGCTAGACAAAATACACAAAATACACTCTGGAGCAGGTTCGTGCATTTCGAAGAGCCAAGGTATTCCTCTTCTGAACCGGTATGACCTCTGATATTAACAATAAGTGCATTTCATGCCCAGTGTGTGCCCAATACGCTAGTCAAGCGCCTAAAGAATCCATGCTTAGCCATGATATTCCAGATAGACCATGGTCATTAATAAGCCAAGCTATCCTAATTTGGGAAGGGAAATGGCACTTAGACACTACATGCCACTACAGCGACAGGATAGAGATTGACATTCTACCCAATACACTCACAGCGACAGTAGTAGAGCTCACGAAAGCACACTTTGCAAGGTTCGGGGTACCTGATCGCGTCGTCACCGATGATGGGTCCCAGTTTATCAGCACCGAGTACAAGTATGAGTATGGGTTTGAACACGTGACCTCCTCCCAATATTCGCCGCAAGGAAATAGTAAGGTAGAAGCTGCAGTTAAAACAGTGAAGAGGATGTATCAAAAGAACAAGGACATTCATATGGCGCTACTGGACTACCGGAAATCCCACAACAAGGAAAGGAACACTCTCCTGCTCAAAGGCTACTCTCCCGCCGCACAAGGGGTATCCTTCCTATGATTCCCTCTCTTTTGCAGGCTACTGTCGTGCATTCTGGAACCTTCAAAACTGAGATTGAGGGGCCCCGTACCAGAGCAAAACATTACTATGACAGAAATAGTCAAGACACATTTATGGTCCTCATAAATAGCGCTGTCCTTAAATTCAAGCAGAGAGAGCGGATCGTTTCGAAAAGCTCTTCAGAACTCCAAGCGTATTCATAGTGCATGTTCCTTAAATACTCAAAAGAATATTGCGTTATAGATTGAAAAAGAGGTTATAGCGTGCAAAAGTGTTATACAAACAGCGATGGAGTAATTTTGTAAAGAAAATAATGTTTCCAAAGGATCTTGATATTAGCAGACAAGTCAGAACTTTAAAGAAAACGAAAAACTTTGAAGTTTATAAGACATGTTTCGACAGAAACTTCTGTCATCTTCAGTTGATGAATGTACAAAGCGTTAGAAGTTGAATTTATAACTTTTTCTTACTTATAAATTCAACTTCTAACGCTTTGTACATTCATCAACTGAAGATGACAGACGTTTCTCTCGAAACATGTCTTATAAACTTCAAAGTTATGTCGTTTTCTTTAAAGTAAAGTAAATAATAACTAAAAAAATCGGGGTACGAACTTGTTCGTTTTTCGTGATTTATGGTCACTCGTGATGTTTAAAAGTTCTCAAAACGTCACTCGTGCCCACAAATCACAAAATGCACTCGCGTTCATACCATTTCCTATACAAAGCGCATGCCATCGCGTCAATAAGGAGAAGTAAGGGCGCTTAAGAGTTGACGACGGCAACGCTCTCGAAACCTTGATTGGAAATAAATAGCTGCTCAATTGCGGTTCTCTTGTGATCATTAAATCATCTTTGTTCGCGTTCAACAATGCTGGTATAGGTAAAGTGCATTACAACTGGATTGGTAGGATTGTTCTATTCTAAAAATGTTGTCAAAGCCTAAAAACATGCGTTAGGGAGTTAAGAAACGACTTCTTTTCCTTTCAAATAATTACTGACAAGAATTAGTCAAATTTCAATCTTTTTCACCTGAAGACTGTGCAGGGTTGAGTACAAAATAAATGTAAATAGCCAGACAACAGACAGAAAATGAGATGCGACTTCAGTCAACACAGATGCATTCAAGGCGTGCGATTCCTTCAAAACCCATACAGAATTTGCCATTTGATCTCAGTGTTGTACGAAACACGGCAGTTAGAAAAATATTAGAAACACAGCTCACTTTGATACGGAGATGCAATTCTTGTCGAAATCCAATCCTTGTCGCTTTTCAGATTCCAGATATTAACTTTTCACCGCCTGTCTTGTTTATCGAATTGACGTTCCATTCTTGTGCCCCATAAGAGTATGGTTTTGTTTAAAGATACACTAAAACGCCATTCGCGTTGCAATGACGTCGACGTCGTTGCAGGTTAATAAAATATTGTACTGTGTCCATCGGATAAAATCTACACATTTCTACTACCCCCTGAAACCCCAAAAATACGCACAGAAGACTCTACGCACAAAGAGAATACTTAGCAGGGTAGTGACAGGAAAGACCTATTGCGCAACTTTTCCATTTTCTTGACACGGAAAATAATTATAACAAAATGGAGAAATTCTACTCATTTTCTGACTGGACTGAACCCAGTAAAAAGCAGCTTTTCACGGCAAGCGGGTCATCGTCTCAAGAATTGCTTTTCGGGCCCGATACGTTTTCGGGGCTTTAAAATATTGTATTTTGCATTAAGTTCTAATCAACCATTGTTTCTAATATTTTTCTTTTAAGTTCTAACAGAAACCGATAAGGGCTGAAACGTGTAACGGCCCCTTGTGTGCTGGGAAACAAGCTTCTGAATATTCAATTTGCTAAGTACCATATTTGGAACAACAGGAGCAAGGGGTTTCCAAATATGGTACTTAGCACTGAAACATTCAACCAATCAGTTCGCACTGAATATTCGGAAGCTGTGAACGCGCGTTACACGTTTCAACCCTTTATGGGTTTCTGGTTCTAATCAACCATTTTGTTTACGATTGCCATTACAAGTAATCGCTGTGGCAGAATGTGCTTATGGCTATTACCATTAATGAGTCACATTCAGCATCGTGATTGGCTAATTTTGATCCACTTTGTCAGTTTCTTTTGTTGACTGTGGCTGCTATCGTGACTTGCAGCAGTAAAAAGTGCAAGAAATTATGAAAGCTTAACTTCGGATTCAGCATGTTCTGGAAGGCCCAGTAATCGAGTGGATATCTCTTACTTTCAGCTGATAAATACTCTACAAGAGAAACATTTACTAAGATTTCTCTGTGTTTGCATATGTGGAAATTGATTATTACACGATAACATGGACATCTTCCAAATAACTGAAAGAGCAAGACAGTGACTTATCATCCACCGGATTAAGCATTTTCATTGGTAGAGTTGTGCTTTATCTTCAGTCACACAAATAATAATACACTCTGGAATCATGAACATTGGACTTCCAGCTCTTGATTTGTTTCGAAAATTTGCAACGTTATAGAGAAATTGCCATGCAGTGCCTAAGAAACGGGACACTCACCATGTCTGCTTATTTATGAATATGGCCACTAAACGTTAGGACGACGACGACTACCAAAACGTCACAATAGGTTTAATTAGCAAAAACAACAGCTCTGCACGCCCTGCACGTGCGTTTTACATTTTGATACATTTCTTTGCCGTTCTCGTCTTGACAACGACGGAAAATGATCAAATTTGAAGGTCATGTGGAGGACGAGACCACCTGACGATGAATTTTCAATGTTCTCTCTAAATATCCACATCGTTGCCACCAATTTTATTCTTGGAATGTGTGCTACTCACACTTTCCAAGCCGAGCGACTTGGAGTAATTGCAAGATTATTACTATAACGGGAAATAACATTTTTGGACAACGTTCTCGTGGTCGTCCTCATCATCATCCTTGCATAAGGTCCGCACTGACTGTTTCGTCGTCTGAAGAATCTCACCTTCTGGCAACGGAATGCTGGATTTCAGTTAAGTCTGCAATACGGGGAAAGGGGGTATTTATCTAAAAAGTGTTCTGTGTTAAAGAAACAACAGCTTACTCACTTCAATCACTGATCACCATAGTCACTTCTTCGGTTCTGGGGGCCGTTTCTCGAAAGTCCCGAAACTTTACGGGCCATTTTCGGGTGTCACAATTCCCTTTGTAACTCAAGAACGGAGAGCATTTAATTCGTCAAACTTCACAGTTAATTTTCTTTTTGTTTCCTTGAAAACATGTTAAAAGATAGGCTTTCCAAAACAAGCGGTTGGCAATTTCACAGATGGCTTTTCGGGCCCGAAATGTTTTCGGGACTTTCGAGAAACGGGCCCCTGGAACAAGAACTTAAAGGTGATTTTACACGAGCCGATGTTTAACGCCGATTTCAGTTTAACGCAACGTTGTTGACCTGACCAGATGAAAGGCACTTGCGTGGACCGCCTTCTGGAAACTTGACTTCATCATTCCCCATAGACACCAAAATAAAATTTTTCGATACTAGCTGTGTGACTACTGTCTTACATTGTACGGATGTGAATCCTGGGATATATCTAGTGATATGGAGAGCAAGATAAAACCTTTTGCCACATCCTGCTACAGAGTCATGCTGAACATTAATTAAGCCCCTTTTCCATGTGAGGAATACACAGATATCTAGTCTGCACATGACAAACATAACATAACATAACTTTATTATTTATATAGCGCAAAATACATGGGTATATGATCTAATGCGCTTTACATTACAGTGCTTATAATATTACAATAAAAAGGATGTACAATTTTTCTAAATAGTTAATAAATGAATACCAGATAAAAATATTATATCTATATGGATGCAAAAATATATGTTAAAATACCATAGGTTATAAGCTAAAAGGTAATTTAAAATAGGAAGTTTTTAGCCGTGGCATAAAAGTTTTGTGACTGCCCATGCAAAGCTCTCAACCCGTCTTGAAGGGTTTGTCTCCTGTTCACTTCTTGGTCTTGTTGGGCAGATCGAGCAGTAAGTGTTTTGTATTTGATCGCAGGTTATATTTAACTTTAAAAGTGGCTTAAGTCTAATTCATCGCTGAATATATGTAGGAGCACTACCATATAAAGCTCTGAATGTGTATACAACCAATTTAAATAATATACGGTATTTAACTGGTAGCCAATGCAAGTCTTTCATAGCAGGAGAAATGTGATCAAAACGCGTGGTATAGACCTTATTCATAAATTAAATGGCGGTCAATTTATAATTCTTTTGTCGAAGTACAAATTAGCCTACCAAGCCTCGATACCATACAGTGAATTGAAAAGAATTCTTGCTCTAAAATGAGGCTTCGTAGGCTAATTTGCACGTGGACAAAAGAATGATAAATGTGACCGCCATTTATGAATAAGGTCTTTGGAGATGAGCCGCTTGCGGCAGCGTTTTGAACCCGTTGAAGCTTGTTAATATAATTGGCTGGCAAGCCGTACAATAGACTGTTATTACAGTAGTCTGGGTGTCCATTTACTGGTTCTACGATTAGTGTTTGTTCACTCTTGTGCGAAAGGTACTTTCTAATACGTCTAATTTTGTATAATGAACAAAAAGATAGACTACATGTTTTCGTACCGGTGGACGTTAAAATTCAGCTGCGAGTCAAACCAAACTCCGAGATTTCGCGCCTTATTTACAATAGCAGCACTAGTGTCACCAACAGTCAGAGTATCTCGGTTGACTTTGCTAAGTTGTTCGCGGGTTCCGATTAACATGATCTCAGACAAATACACAGCTTCTCATGGACAAAGTCAGGCATTTTCTAGGACACTCTCTCAGAATGGCAACGGACGAACCACGTAAGAGATACGCCCTTTACACTCCACCACACGGAAAAAAGCGCCCAGGCCGGCAGAAAACCAGCTACCTGAACAATGTGCAGAGACTGCTGGGGGACGTGGAGGGTAACTTGAGCCCAGAGGCAATTGCTACTATGGCGGCCCATCAAAATTCCTGGATACGACTTGTGGTCAACTGCGCTTCAGCCGTCCGATGATGATGATTGTTGCGTTAAAAGATGTCTCGTGTAACATGGCGCACAGGGCGGTTTTTAACGCAACATGTTGCAGGTTTTTTAATCGCTTTCAAAAGCCTGCAATTCGCCCGAATTTTGTTGGAGTTGGCGCGTGTTAACACCACCGCCGTTCACTTTTTAACACAACATCGTCCGTCCCAGAATGCACCACGGAGAACCAAAATAAGTCACGTCGACAGTCATGTCAACAGTGTCTGCCATGATATTTGTGGCCCGGGATTTGCCGAGCAGGAGCCTGGGTTCAAATGTTACAAGCATGTTGCGTTAAAAATCTACCGTTGCTGCAACAGTGTTGCAATAAGCTGTTTCGTGAAACGTGGATTAAAAATCGGCGTTAATAATCAGCACATGTAACATCACCCAAAAAAAATTGTGCTTATTTATTGGAGGTGCAGTTAAGGTAGCAAGCGAGGCAGTACTCTTCTCAACAGTAAGGAGCTGGTCCCCATGGCAACTGAGCCACAGTCCAAAATGAACAAAGCAAGGAAAAAAGCAACTCAAGCCAAAGCATGTATGTGGCAATGCCTATGCAAACCTCCACGCCATCCCCACAAATATCCCAGGCAAAACCGCAACATTAGCACGGGTTTTAACTTTACCTACCAGTAAATTATCTTTAGCCTTGAAAAAGATTTAGAGTGCATTCCTGATAACCAGAACCTTTTTCCCCTGAAAAAAGGTATTGGGGCAGTTGCCAGTTCTTGCAAGCACATTCTGATTCTATCTGCATGCAAATCATGCAAACAGAAGAACCATTGATTTCCCTTAGCAATTCCTCAAATTCCTTACACCTGTGATAATATTTCTTGCTTGGAGTGATTAGAAGGGCAGTTCAAACTATCTTTCATACATTTCACAGTCATTAATTCACCTCGAAGGTTTAAAGGTTAAGTTACTTTACTTAACGTCAGTAGTTCCTTCAGCTATGAGGCTGGTATCAATGGAAGCTGACTGTGTTCCCATTACCCCCTCCCACTGTCAATGCTCCATTTTATGGGAATTTCAAACTACAGCTACACAAATCAGAGGACAATTGAAACAGACAGGGAAGTTGTACAAACTTGCAATAATTGTCTAACAACTTCCAAAATGTCTTAGTCTTTAATCCCTGAAGCATGGCACAACAATGTGGGTTGCGCTGTTCTCAAAACAATGTTGAGGCAATGCATGTGCATTTTTCACAACGCAAACCTGGAAATTGCAATTGCCAACTACTTTTCAAACTTTTGCATTATTTATTGCATGACATAACATCATTGGGTAAAATTAGTTAATGCTCTTTTGTTTTAATTTTAGTAATTTTTTATTTCATAAAGTCTCATTTGTTATCCAGTCATGAAGAGAATCACAACTAAAGACTACTTCTGCTTCACTTCTCGTTGTCACCTGCGTAGAAACAGTGTCAACATTACATGAGATGATCAAATCCATCAAGGAAAGAAGAGAACAAACTGAAGTGCCAGCTTGCCCAAGTCCAACTGGAGTGACATCTCCAACTTGAGATGCTAAAAAACAGAAAACGAATTAACGAAACCTAACGCGCACGTGTCACGGTCAAAATAAGCAGTTTTTCCGTATCAAAAGTCAATGAAACCTAATACGAGAAGTATCAAAGAGCGGAATATTACATTCCTCTGCATCGCTAACGGACAACAAAACGCCACTCTCACTCCTTCCCCCACGAGTCTGATCAAAGAAGAACTTCTTCTCGTATCCTTTGGCACTTATCTGCAACAACACTCCTTCTTTTATGACAGCCATAGTGTGTGGATTTCTGTATCTTATCTCCACAGACATACTGATTGCATGAGCTTTAAACTGGTCGACAAGCTTCTGCATTATCTCACTGGGTCCTAATTCCATACAGACCATGTGTTCACGAACTTTCCCTTCGCTCGTGAGAAACACAAAACATGTTGCAAGCGATGAATCTTTGTCCATCAAACCAGCCAGTCGAAGACTTACCCAACCAATAGCGCAGCGTTTCGTGTTGTCCTTGATTTTCTCCACGTGAGGAACAAACTTTTCGAGCGTAAACGGTGCGCCAAAAATGGCTTTGGCGGGTGTTTCGTCTTTGTTGTTGCTCTGTGAAGTGCTTGACCTTTGAAGTCCGCAGTCTTGCTTGTGACTCTTCCAGTCCTTTCTTTGGCATTGAACAGAACAATAAAACGCCATATGACATTTTCCGCACTTTTTAGTGTCCTCTTTTCCGCAAACTTTACAAGGATTTGTCATGGTTTAAAATTAAGATGACTGCACTCTCTGCTTGGCTTTTAGTCCCTCGCGGCCCCCCTGCTTGAGCGAGGATTAGTCACTAAAGCCTTGTTTTCACTAGCGACGCAAGCATAAGCCTCACAAGCAGCATACGCAAACTCGGTAGCTTGTTGCTCATTAGAGCCTTTTGTCAGAACAATAGACACTAATTAACAACAACTAAATGCGCCTGCTTGTATTGCTTGTGCTTATGCTTGCGTCCCTAGTGAAAACAAGGCTTAACATTGCGAGTTTTAAAGCGAGTCCTAGTGCACAACCATATTCAAATGGCAATAAAGATAGAAGAGCCCATGTTGAACCCAGCAACCTCAAGCTGACTCGTCCCCAGTCGTCTCTCGGTCGCTGAAGGGATTATTAATAAGGGATGCGCGGACGGGAGCGGGTAATGATGGGAAGGTCAAAAGGTGAGACCAACTAAGCGGCCAAAGGTGTCCAAGTCGTGTAGTCTTTTCTTAAACCACAGGGCCCCCAGACAATGTGTCTGCCTGTTCGAAACTTAAAGAATTTGTATGGGAATATTTTGACGTTCGTGTTAAAAGCAAAATATTGCTCAAAACAAAATTGAACTTTTACAATTACTTTGTTGTTGTTCTTGTAGCTGTGGACGACGAGAATAGGCCCTTTAAAGGTCTTGAGCTCGGCGTTACTAACGTGTCTTGAGACGTACAATAGTAGATACCGATGATCCCGGCTTTAGAGATTCCCCCGTTCCCCGTTTTAAAGACAGCTGCTTCCCCTGTATCATTCTATGGTTATCTAGCTCGATCTTGCTGCCAACGATTTCCCATCAGGTAGCAATTTAAAGTACCGACAAGTTCTGAGGCTATAACTCATAAAAATTCTTTTATTTACAATCCATCTTCGATGGTCAATTGGGGCTTTAAAATCTACGACGCAATCGTCAACGAGAATGCCACAAAACAAGAATACCATTGGCTTAAATAGGAAAATAATCGTGCTGAACGGCCGGTACGCACTTTAGCACAAATGTTTGCTGTTCTCTGCACAACGACGACGTAAAATCACCCAGTTTCAGGTTTTAATGACAAAGTCATCGTGCAAATACAAACCTTTCACTCTTAGACTTTTACTCTGAAACCGCTCGTACGAATATATTATTTTTAGGATACTTTGCCCACATTGACATTTGTACGACATAAAAGAAATGGAATAATCGCGTAATACATAAGTCAGTGTCAAGTCTATTTTGAGGTGACGTTTTCGTCGAGGTCGCCTTCGTAGATCTTAAAGTCCCTGATTACCCACCACGCATGCGTTAATCGTTCACAATAAAGCGTTTTCACATGACGTCACGGCTCCAAACAAAGAAATGTCGGCCATGATGGTGTACCAAACTAGTCCTCTGGGAATCGAACTCTATTCTTAAGGAAATACTTTCTTTTGTTTTGGTAATTCAATATGGCTGCTAGTCACGTGAGTGAAAACGCTCTATAACTTCATCAAAGTTAACTGATGCGAAATGAATCCAAAAATGGCTGAATCCTAGTTTTTTGTTTTACACCGGCAATTTCTGGAATCATTCCGTTTTCACTTATCATAATTAAAACTTCTTTACAAAATGCTTTGTTAGACACTATAACACTAACACCGCTAACCTCTGCGAAGAAAATTAAAATCAGGAGAACAAACAAGTTGCAATTGCCGTACAATAAATTAGGCAGCGGTAACTTTTCACAATTAATCTAAATTTTAATCACAACAGCTCTAATGCAATTTCCTTTGTTAAAAGGCTTCCTCTGTGAGCAAATCCCATGACAGAAGATCGCCAGAGGTATCCCCCGTCCCCGAGACACACTGAAGCAGTGTGCGCAGAAATAAGATACATAGTGCCATTTTTTAACGTTACAGTTGTGGATTTTCCTCGGTTAGTGACTTTAGACTGCACTGGAAACTTAGGCTAGTTTATCTAAATCTCCTGAATCGCTTTACGTGTTTTAGAAAGTAGTTAAGTTACAAAAAAAAATTTTTTGATATTCCTTTCTTAACCAATAATCTTGAATTAAAATTGCGGGCAAAAACATAAAAGATAGGACCAGATAGAAAAAAGATAAATGCCGTTTTGTATCCCAAGCAAAATTCCCCTAATTGAATTTTAATGTGGGTTGGGGTCTGTATTGAAACTAGTTCATCTATCATCTTCAACATCAAGCTCACTGTACCGTAAGGAATTATTGATGTTGCTGGCTGAGGAACGAATAAAGCAGAAAATGTTTTTTCTCACACACAGCTGGGAGAATGGTGTATAATGTGTGGGAGGTCGTCATGTCACATGGTTTGTTGGCGGCTCACATTGTTTTCTGCCTGACCTCCCCTCCCACCCACCCTTCATGAGTCATTTCAGTGCAGCTTCGTAGCTTTTTTGGGCATGTTTATCACAATATTATTTCCATTCAGATCTTCGTGATTTTTCGATAAGGTATGTTAGAGCGGTTTTCAATTGAGTGTCGAAAGTAATTCGCGAATTGTTTTATGATTACTTCACTCAGAAATTGGTTCAAAGTTCTCGAGTAAAACCAAAACCAATCGTGGCTCGCGCGTGCACATTTTCCCGCGCTTTGTGTCGGCTACGTAAAATTACTTCGAGTTTTGATTGGTTTAATGGATTGTCTCCGTCCTTTTTGATTGGCCAAAGTAATAAATTACTTTGGTTTTGGTTTTACGACACTCAATTGAAAATCGCTCTATGACGTAGTTATTACTCTTTGGTTGTGTTATAAAGGTCAGGTTGCGTGGTTGGCATGGCTTGGCTCCCAGTTGTGTGTGAGAATAATTATTTATATTATTACCTCAGCTCGTGTGAAGAATTTGAAATGTAAAGAGTGCGTTAAATCTAAAGAGTTTGCAATTTCTTGAAATCCGGCAAAAACACTGCCATTGTCATTTTGTAATGCAATTAACCACAATCATCGGTGGTAAATTTAAGTAACATCATACAGCTTACAGTTCTTTATATACAAGTCACATTTAACATGAGCAATCTTGAGTGTTTCATCCCATTTCCAAACATTACGCGATAACCCTGTGAAGATAAAATTCGCGATACTTCCAACCTCGTTTCCAGGGTTCTCTCCAACCGGTGGACGAGTAGGAGAGAACCCTGGGAACGAGGTTGGTGATACTTCATGATCAAATTATGATAATTTTGAATGAAAGTGCAGGTTATAGATGAAATGAAGTACGCTTCAGGCATGAGTGGGTTAAATTAAATTATCTCAAGGACAGATGGCGCACTTCATTGACGAATTACATAACCTTGTGCCAAATGAGCAGCAATTATTTGTGCAAAAATAACACATAAAAAATTAGACTAGATTCAATGGTTTTCTTGATGACTGATAAAATATTTACAATAATGATATGGCATTTCTAATAGTAATCTGCCCTTTCCCATCTTGCCATCTGCAACTTTATATCTGTTATGAGACTGTTAGCAAAACATATCCCCATGATCTAGAAGCAAAAAAAGGAAAAAAAAAAAGACTAGTTCAAAAGATATTACAACAGTTTTCTTTTTAGGTACTTCTAATTCATAACAAAATAATAAGCAGAGCAATGTCCAACAAGGAAAAAAAGGCAAGCATTTTGCTTCATCGTCATGGAATCGTGAAGGATAAGCAAGCAGTGGAGCAACTTCATAACACCCGCTCAGGATCATGAAGCATATTACAAAAGATGCTATTCATATGCAAATTAACAGTTAATCTAATCACATTTATAATAATAATTAATAATAATAATATTATTATTATTATTATTATTATTATTATTATTATTATTATTATATTGTATAAACTGTTACAGTCAAACCAAGTGAAGCGTACCCCTTAAGATTGCATTAATGAAGTGATTATTTGAAACTTGAACCCGCTAGTCGTTTCAAGAATGCAATAATGAATTGATTATTCGAATATTGAACTCGCTCGCTCGCTCGATCCAAGAATACGGCTAAATTCGCTAACGGCTTCCGTTTTCGAAAAATCAATTCACTGTTGCGACTAGTAGGTTTCAAACCTACTAGTCTTTTCTAGAATGCAATACTGAATCGATTTTTCGGAAACGGAACCCGTTAGCCGTATTCTTTGATCGAACGAGCGAGTTCAATATTCGAATAATCAATTCAATATTGCATTCTTGAAACGACTAGCGGGTTCAAGTTTCAAATAATCAGTTCATTAATGCAATCTTGAGGGGTACGCTTCACTTGGTTTGACTGTAAAAGCACTCCTTCGAGTTGGCTTATTCAACAATAATAATAATTTCATTAAACTGCAATCAAAAAGTAAAAAAAAAATATCAAGAGCATCACCGCTCAGCGGTGAGAGACTAAGATGACCGTATGAATTTTCGCAACAGCAAATTTCAATACTTTTCTACAGTATCCATATGTGTATACCTATTTATTTTATTTCAACTTTATTCATTTCTTTGCCTGATTTACTATTACCGGTAATCTATTTTGCTAATTATCTGATTTCTTCAATTTGTTAAATTTAAACATTAAAATAAAATGATGACAATGATAAAAAGAAAAAAAATCACCTGCATTAATGCCAAGCCGACTGCCACACCACCAATAACAATCATATTCTCTTTAAACCATTCTTTTACAGCTTCAATGCAGCCTCTGGTGTAGATAATGGCATTCCTGTGTGTTTCCTAACCACATAAACAGCCATAAGTGAGAACTCAAAGAAATCATCTATCAAGAAGAGATTTTTTGAACCATAATCATTTGAAATCTTGTAATTCAAGTGGCAAAATTATGCAAGGAATGAAAAGGAAATTTACAACTTTATTGGAAATTTAGGCAGGTTTCGAATTTCTTTTACTTAAACAAACAATTTCACATTACTGTGTGTTCTTGGAGTCTGATACCGTATCCACACTGAGTGTTTATGGTGTCCTGAAAAAGAAAAGATAAATTACTTCATTTATATCTACTTTTCACAGTACACAAACTGAATTTAAGTCAGGAAAGCAAATAAATAATTTACATGCATTTGCAGTGATTTCTTCTGTTTTTTCACTTCGTGTCTTGATTCAGAGTAACATTAATAACTTCAGTTCTGGGTTTTCTTTTAAAAAAAAATAAACCAAAACAATAACATAATATACCTCTCGGCAACAAGAAAACGGGACACCACAAGCCTCAGCACCAGGAGAAGAACAGTTGAAGTAGATATTTTCTTGCCAGTTGTTGTATGTTTGTCCTCCACAGCACTTAAACTGTCAAACGTAAGATACAGTAAAAGACAAGAATAGAGACAGGTTTACTCTTTCCTTCAGGATGCTATGTACTAAGGATAGGAATTTTCAAAGGATACTACAGCTGTAGTTAACTGCTTAGGATACTGCACCTGTGTTGTCAGAAAGACATGTCTGACACACTTAACTCACCTTTGGTCAAGAAAGTTTAGTATGATTTGAATTTCAAATAAATGTAAAATGTCTCCAAACTTTCTTGTTACCTCGAATACAATACTCTATGGATAGTAACGTGAATAAAGGCATATTAAGCTTTAAAATATGCTAAAAAAAAAAAGAGAGAATCCAACATGCTGACACTGTTGGATTATCGCTTTAATTGTAAGCAATGTTTTTTTTTTTATTCCAGCCTTCATGATATTCAACCAGTGTTCTCACACTCTTAAAGTACTGGTTGTTTTTTATAATTCAGGAGAGAACCCTGGGAACAAGGTTGGTGATACTTCATGATCAAATTACGATAATTTTGAATGAAAGTGCAGGTTATAGATGAAAGGGAGAAGCAGTCCTCGCACTTAAGCGATAGTAGTCTCTTACAAACAACTCATTAATAATTAATAATTTATAAGCCTAACAGCTTATCAATGCGTCATGTGAATGAGCTTTAAACCTGATAAAACACTCCTCTTTAGAATTCTTTATAACAAAGAATAGTGATGAGGCCCAGCATGTTCGTCTTGTATGCTAACATCTCCCCTTCGCAATTTGAACCTTTGTTCGGACTCCCGAGGAACACGCTTTTTGTGGAATGTTTTGAGGCTGTTGAAAAAACCCTCAGTGGGTCTAAAAACACCACTGCTCGTTTTTAAAACAGTACCCGAATTGCACTGGTATCGCACAGGTTATGGGTTCAAATCCCACTGAAGCCACCTGAATTTTTCAGGTGTCTATAACAGATACCGGTAATTGCATAAATTGTCCAGATAAGTGAAAGGACTGCTTCCCCCTTTTGTATTATACCTGCCACTTCAATGGTTACCTTCAGAGAAATAAACAACTAATTATTAATCAATCTGAGAGTAACAAAGCAGTACTATTATTTTGACTTTTTGTTTTCTTTTGCTAGCCTTCTTTCCCCTTACTTTCAAAACTGAATAGACCATTTCACAGTTGTAGCTAACTTACCTGGCTCGAGAATGGAAGCGAGGCTGCTGGTAAACCCTGTTTTGATACAAACCTTTTTGCTTTTCTAATGTTAATGTTGACTAATTAAAATTACAACAACACAATTTACACAATAAAAGCAGTGAGGTCTGTATCAATACAAGGTCACCAGCAGCCTTGCAGCCATTCATAGGCTAGGTCACTGAGCAAACAATTGTACAAAAACGACCTATCATCACCACCTTTCTTCATTACATTAAATTCAGTGTAGCAGTCTGTGCTTGCATTTTATTAGTATGTGAGCAGGTTCTCTGAGGGACTGGGGATGGAGGTAGAGAGAGCCTGCTGTCAGGCTAGCATTTTATGGAAGGTTGATATTGTCTGGTAGATTGGACAAGATTAATTAGAATTTTTTACTTCTTTTGGTTCCACAAAATTAATGGGTGTTCCAGGCTTTTGTGTTTAAATATCAATACAATTTGCCAGTTTTCACCGTAAATTATCAGTGCATGCAATGAACAGATTCACTTTGAAATGATAGTAATCACAAGTTTTGAAACTTACTGGTTGTTTTTAATAGTTTAAGCCATTATCATGGAGGTATACATCAGAGTCATTATTTAAGATGAAACTGAGATAAGATGGGAGCTGGAATACAATTATATATTGAAATCACTTTTCAAAACTGAATCCACTTTCTGCTGAATCAGCTGTACAATCTTATTATAAAACTTGAAGGGCAAAATTCAGGAAGTGGTTGGAAAAAAATTATCCACATGGTTTCATCCTGCTGTATGATAGATCTCCACTTTTTTGTACTCTCTTCATAAAATAGAACCCTTAGTACAAGTGCTGTCTATTTCTCTAAATTTTGGACATCCATTGTAAACACATTAGACTCAGCACTTTTGCTTTGCGTAAAGAGTCATTTAGAAAACAAAGACAAGCAAACCTCTTGCTGAACTCCGTCAATAAGTACTTGCAAATCAACGTTGTCCCTGTAACTTACAATAGTTGTTTGTATTTTCTCTGCAACTATCTCTTCAACCTGAAATTTAATGCACATATTTAGTTATCTTGAAGAGCACTTATCCAGCAGGTGTGATATGAAGCCCCAAAGAGATATTCCTTTGGGGTATGTCTCCTGAATACCACACATGTCTTTAACCAGAAACCCATAAGGGTTGAAACGTGTAACGGCCCCTTGTGTGCTGGGAAACAAGCTTCCGAATATTCAATTTGCTAAGTACCATATTTGGAACAACAAGAGCGAAGAGTTTCCAAATATGGTACTTAGCAGTGAAACATTCAACCAATCAGTTCGCACTGAATATTCGGAAGCTGTGAACGCGCGTTACACGTTTCAACCCTTATGGGTTTCTGCTTTAACCCATTCACTTCTCTCGTGCTCCAGGATGCCCTCAGTTGGTCAGTAAAAATTGTCTGGCATTCGACAAAGTAAAATCACTTTAGTTTCACTCCCAGGAGGTCAAAGGGTTAAAAACAATAAGAGGAAGTTTTTAAGAGAGAAACTGTAACTTGAGTTGACAACTAATGCAAGTAATATTTTTGTAATAATTTCATTGTTGAGAAAAATACAAATGAAACATGCTTAACCTCAAATGTTTTTGCCACTTCAACACGAAAACACCCTATTAAAGGCCTGGTACATGCACTGTACATGTACCTTTAGAGCAAGTTTGAATCGAGTGTAGTAAAAACCAAAACCAAAGTAATTACGACAATCCAGTAAACCAATCAAAACTTGAAGAAATCATACGTAGCCGACACAAAGCGCATGTGTGAGCCATAATTGGTTTTGGTTTCACTTTTGATTGGTTGAAAAAGTGGCGTGAGAACTTTGAACCAATCACTGAGTAAAGTAGCGCAAAATCAAGGCAATTCGCTAATTACTTTCGACACTCAATTGAAAACCGCTCTAAGGCACATGCAGATGATTCCCCAATGGTGGATGCATACAGAGCTCTGTGATAATTTGTTAAATAACAGAGATGTATGTGTGTGATGAGACGTTATCTGTTGATGAGTCATAAA
>NC_090885.1:11876091-11896091 GCF_036669925.1 Montipora capricornis | reverse complement strand
AAAAGGTGTACGTTTTCAGATTTTTTCACGTCCCACAGCTGTGTCATGTAAACTGAAGTTACAAAATAACATTTTTTTTTTTTTTTTTTTTTTTGTCAATACACAACATTTATTAACAAAAGTTACTATACTTACAATACTAACAGTACAATGACTACAGTACTTTCCAAACAGTATTAATTTACAACATAAAAAGCAATGCGAAGTAGAAAGAAAAAATAAAATACAAAACAAAAGTTGCAAGTACTTATAATCACTATAATATTGCACAGTATACAATACAAACAAAAACTGCAAAGGTTACTGAATACAACCAAAATTAATATGCGGTACATTGACAGAAAACACTCTTATGTACAATCAACAAGAATGTGTGTAAAGTTCTGCCATTTAGAAAAGAAAAGTTTTTGTTGTCCCGAGGTAACTGCAATGTATTTTTCTAGTTCTATCTTATCCAGCACTAATCTTTTGAAATCAATAAGAGATGATTTATCGTCATTTAGTGCATTAACATAAAATAACGATAAATCATCTCTTATTGATTTCAAAATAACATTTGAAGCGACCAAAAACGATTCAATGACAAGCATGATGAAAATCCATAATATAATGTGCTGGCAAGCAGTTGTAAACATGCAAATACCAAACATCTGTGAATGGCTTTTCAACTGTCTTGCAGCTTTAAATACAGTGGAACCCCGCCTTACGGCAACTTCAGTAACACGGTCACCTCGTTATTGCCGCCACTTCTTTTGGCCTGGCAAAACAGCCATACATTCTCTTATAGAAAACCCTCGTTAATGCGGTCACCGTTAATACGGCCAATGGCCACAATCTTAAATCCCAAACAGTAGAATCCTCTATAATTTCACCCCGTTAATACAGCCACTCTGGCTAAATTAAGAAAACCAAAATGCCAGTGATATATCAATTTCACTGACCTTTGTTATCTACCACTGTCATTCAACTGCCGATTTACTTTACAAAGTACTGTCAGCAACATTCCTCCTTGTTTTCATTACAAACAGGATCTTGACACTACTGTAACATCCAATTAGGCAAATTGCGAAGGGATTACCGTATTTACCCGTATATAAGTCGACCTTTCATGGCCTCAAAAGAAGCTCCAAAAATCACCGTCAACTTATACATGGGTCAAAGATTTAGAGCCAAGTTCCAGCTAAGTAATTTATTCAAAATTAACATAATAATGTTTTCTTGGGCGTAACGAACACAGTGGACAAAAGACTTCAAAATGAATGTAAGTAATTCCAGTTTAGATGAAAACGGATTTGTCCAACTCTAAATGTTGAAGATACTCACAAGCACAAATATGAAATAGACACTGGAAATTTTCGTTTTCCAAAGGCGGAAAGCTCTAAAAGGCATTTGAGACTGTTTCTTCAAATAAAACGTGATCGTTCAATGGCTTAGTAACCTGGCGCAATACCTCGAGTTTGCGTGCAAGCATCGTCACACGTGTTGCCTGAAAATGCTGGTTGGTAATAGACCGAATGCATAAATGGCAGCCAAAAAAATATTCTTCTGTTTATGTGCTAATAAGACTCACTAGCCTCGCTCTTTTGTATTTTGTCCATGCAAACGAGGCTAATGAGGCTAATTAGCACATAAACAAAAGAATATTTTTTTGGCCACCATTTATGCATTCGGTCTATGATTGTTTTTTATTCTTTATACAAACCTGGCTGCTTTAAATGCTTTTGCAAACTTCGTATTGTTTGGTTTACGAGTTTTGTTTTGTTTGTCATGTGAGAAATTATAAGTCAAGGACCAATTAAGTAAAGGTAAAGTCACTGCTTACGAGCCAGAAGGCCCATCAGGCCGGCACTTATCTCTGGTTTCCGTAGCATGAAGCGACTAGGAATATTTGTACTACTCCCTGGATGGGATGCTAGTCCATCGCAGGGTTACCCCTAGCATTACGCCAGTGTCTTGCCCAAGAACACAACACAATGTCCCGGGCCAGGCTCCAAACCCAGACCACTCGATCCAGAGTCGAGCACACTAACAATGAGGCCACCGTGCCTCCCACTACAAAGACCAATTAAACCTTGCACATTTCGCATTGTTCACAAGTTATTTTCAAAGATTGACTCCTGCTTCGGTGATGGTGTGCTTATCCTCTAAAGCCCTTTATCCTTGAACAACGAAACAGGTTAGTTTGAGGTTTATATGTTCGATTTTCTGAGAACTTTTTTGAAACTCAAGGACAAAATGCCCGCATCAAAAAATCAGGACCTTAAGCGCTTAACTATTAAGCGCTTGAGACTCTGATTTTTTTGTGTAAGTTGAAGAATACAAGATCAGTGTCCCATGAACATATTAAAAAAAATTAAGAAATTGCTTTTTTTGCCATCAAAAATGGGGGATTGACTTATACACGGGTAAATGCGGTAAGTCATTGTGCCTTCATCAAAAACAAGATTGATACTAAGGTCTTTCGATTAGGTAATTACGACGGCTTCTGTTTTTTAGAAGCATATTAAGCTGGATCTGTTCTTGTTTTGACTTGAGGCTCAGAACATACAGTACACTTGGCAATTTTAAGTGTTTTACCTACTGAGCGAAGTTTCAAGTATTTTAAACAAATTATTACTGTGCGTACATTCCTGTTGTTTATTAAAGAGAAAAGTTGTTCTGGAAGTGCAAATAAGATATTTGTCATTACGGCCCTTTAGTCATGAATTTCATCCTACCGCGGTAATTCAGCCACCCTGTTAATACGGCCAATTTTTTTAGGCCTGTTGATGACCGTATTAACTGGGTTCCACTGTACATGAACCTAAAGCACCGGGGACAATGATTTTGTCGACATTTGGAGTGGTAGTTTGCTTCAAAAACAAATCATTATTTTGAGATGTACAGGAACAAATTACACATCGCCCTGTTTTCAAAATGAAGATGCGGAAATTCGATACAAGATGAAAGGCTTTTTAGTTTCGCCGCTAAACAAACAAAATTGCTCCATAAGGTACCCGATTATTGATCGATAATTATTTCAGAGTTTTATTTAGTGACAAGAACGAAAATATGTATTAATTGCCCTGTTTCAACGTGAAGATGTGAAAATTTGATGCAATGAGCCGACTGCATTTTACCTTCTGCATGAAGACGACTCAGCAAATTAAATGGTTCAGTTAACTAAATGTAGGCTTCGAGCAACTGGCCCCAGGCCTTCACAATTAGGTCTAAAGCTGAACCTCCCACTACCACCTGTGACAGGAAAAAAGAGACAAGCCCTGCAAGTTTGTGTCATTACGAAATTATTTTACAGCAATGAAGTCAAACACTGCACTTTCCCCGCAAAGAGCTCATAGCCTTTGAGCTACAGTCAACTAACTCAAGAAAAAGCATGCATGTAAACAACAACATTATGATTATTATTATTATTATGACTGCAGAATACCAGGCCAGTTCTTGTAGTGGCACTGTTAGAAGAACAAGGCATATAAGTAATAACAATACGCACAAATGGGTCATTTCCGAGTTCATGTTTGCCGCCTCTTCAAAGCAAGTCTAAGTGCAAAGCTATTCTTCTGAAAATTAGTTTTCATTCATATGTAAAGTAGAACTAATTGCCATCAGAAAAACTTTGCACTTTGACTCGCTTGAAGAGGTGGCAAACATGAACATTCATATGCAAAATAAGTGGCCGGGTATTCTGCAGTTTAGCTAATTATTATTTATTGTAACTATTAATTATATTAAACTATCGCTCTGGCCTGATATTAGTTCATTACAGATTTTGGTGGAACTAATATAGGGGATTACATTCTAGAAACTATTAATCTTAAGTGGTGACAAATTACGCCCAAGTAGTTGTACAAAAAAATTACACCCCAAGTGAATTGAAAAGATTTTAGCTTTAGAATTGGGCTAAGTTGCAATTAAAATGCGATTAACAGTAAGTCCGCCGCCATTTACGAACAACATGTAGTTCAACTAAGACAAAGTGAATTGCACGCTTGAACGTCGCGCTCATCGGTTGAGGATGACAAAGGAAAATCCCAAGGGCAATATTTCCCACGTGAATCCACGAAGCTTCGAGCAAACAAGGTGAAAGTAAGATATTAAGAAATACAGGCAGCTCCAAATATAGAGAGCCTTGAAACGTCTGAAATTGCACGATATCATACACAAAGGAGGCTAGATTTTGATAGAAGCCTACGTGTAGATCTCAAAATAGAGAACGCAGTCGAAAAGTACTAGAGATCGAGGACTCTGTATAACGGGAAATTAATTCGAAGACTTAAGATGCCTATTTGAGACTCAAAATATAAACTAGACACTTCTAAAATAAAGGGAAAAAAGAGACAGAAAAAGTCAGTTGACGGAGTCGTGTCATTTCGTGCATTTTTCAAGCACTGCGTGTCAACAAACTGCCATGATGCAAGATGGCACGATATCGTGCGTATGTGTAAAAACAAACTCACCCAAAAAAACACGTTGAAAAAGAAAAGCAAATACTTGACACAGCAGCTCACTTCGCTTTGATCCTTTCGCATCGTGAAACAATGTAAACACAGAGAAAAAGCACACAAAAGTAAAGGAAATTCCTAGCACGTAAGTGCAACGCCGAAATCACTCCTCACCAACAATAACTGTTACCCAATCTCCCCTCCTCCTACTTCTACGCCAAGTTTGCGTTCTCGCGTGACGTGTTTCAAATATTGCCCATCATAATTTTAAACCTCAGCTGGAGTCATCGGCATACTTGGGTTCTAACCACAATGACAGGCGAGATAAACTTGGGGTGCGTTCGATTGACCGTATTCCGGAATAGGAATACTTGGAATAGAAGTTAGAAATCCTTCGCTTTTACGGTGATTCACATTAAAATTGTCAAACACCAGCTAAAATGATACTTTGAACATATATTTATTACCCTTGTAGCTTCAAACGCCAGACATACCTTTATAAATCATCATTCCACGTATTCTTATTCCGGAATAGGGTCAATCGAACGCACCCTAAATTGTTATGCGTCCGTAGGCAGGATGGGAAATCAGTTGCTTAGCGACGGACGAGACCACCGTAACACCGGTCCGATGCTTTATAGTGTTTCCATCCCCGCCAAAAATCAACTTTGCAAAGCAACATTCAACTTTATCAAACAACAGTCAACTTCAGGGGATAACTTTCATTTTCAACGTATTCAACATTCAACTCTATCATAAAACTTTCAACTTTACATGACAACAGTCGATTGTAGAGCATACAACATCATTTCACAGCTTAATATGTAAGAGTGACTACTCAGGAATGAGCGCAGCATTGAACATTTGAGTTCACAACTGAACATCAATGATGAGATTACAATTTATCAGTCGGGTTGACAATCCGAAATTAATTTTCTTTTAACAACTCGGTCGTTCTTTGCAATATGACGTTCAATGATTTTGTACCCTTTGCGTGCGTTCGCCACAATTAATGTCGATCCTGTTATCCTGCAATATTGAATGTTGACTTCTGTGAAATCGAGACCAAATCCGCCAAAAATTATGGGATGTCGGTCGGCAATATGACGTCAGCGAAAACTGTAGTCTTTGACCATTCATTTCGACGTGCTTTTCTTCTTTCTTTAATTTTTTAAAGTGCCCTGTGATCAAAAAAACCACTTCCTTTTTTCCTTCAGATTTTGAAAGTGTGTTTGCTGAACACCTGACTGGCAAAATTTTGAGCTTTGATTTTTATCCAAAGGCCGTTTACTTTGAGTGTAAGTTTTGGGTTTCACGGTCCGCCATTACTCACGTTCAAAACTGACCGATTTGACCTCAGACTGTTGGATCCAGGGAAAAGTGACGTAAGAGGCTCACTAGCTTAAAATTTCAGCGTGTGAACGCAGCTTATTTTATATGCAAAGCGTGAGTTTAAAAGTCTGAAAGCCCAAAAACCCCCGTGCTGCATATTAATTCTGCGGCGTACACACGTATTGCGTTCTTAAACTAGTGAGCCTTTGACGTCATTTTCTCCTCGATCCAGCTCTCTCAAGAACATAATGTTAGTAATGGCGGACCATTAAATAGGAAAATTACAGTTAAAATAAAGAGGTGTCTTTTTGAAATCAAGGCGTAAAACGTGGGTCACTTAGTGTTTTATGAACATAGTTTTGAAATCCAAAGAAAAATATGAATTGATTTTTTGGTCACAGGGACACTTTAAATGGGGTCGACAGGCCTACAGGACTCCCTTGTACCTGGTCTGGTTTCCGTTGCCATCGTCATAATTTTGCCCTCTTGAGTACATATTTTAATAATGGATGCCTCTTTTAGGCGGTTCCTGTGGGATTCATTTAGCAATGGTTTTTGTCCCGTGGAGCTTTACATTTGTAACAGTGGTAACTTGCTTCGGTGTTGTTACAAAGTTGCGAACAGCCATGACCAGGCTATGTGCACTCGTCAATATCTGCGTTAAAAAGAGAAGACCCACAATTAATTTGGTGGGTGAAAAAAGCCTGTCAATCAGTCAGTCAGCGGTTAAGCCTGTGGTCGAACCAGACACTCATTTATCCAGTCACAGGAAATCAGCAAAGTCTCCCCCCTCAGTGTTAATCACTCAGTCATTTAGACAGTTAGGCTGTCAGCCAGCCACTCTGTTAATCAATCGAGTACCCTTAGCTTTATGTATCTCCTCACAAAAAACCCAATCACTTGAGTGCTACTACGATCAAAAACTCACTTCCTTTTTTTTTCTGATTTTGAAAGTGTGTTTGCGTAACACCTGACTGGCAAAATTTTCAAGATCAGCCTTAAGTTTTGATTTTTATCCAAAGGCTGTTCACTTTGAGTGTAAGATTTGGATTTCACAGTCCGCCGTTACTCACGTTCAAAACTGACCGATTTGTCCAAGGAGTGTTGGATCTAGGGAATGTGACGTCATTTACGTACTCACAACCTTAAAATTTCATCACGTTCTCCGCCATGAATTCGCCATTATCCTGAATCGTTAATTTGCTTTGAATTCACTATTATCGTCAATTTTGGACACTGTGTCCCAGGACTGGTGGTAGCAGAGAAAATAAGGAAATAACTAATCATATCCACGGATTAGATTGGAGCTTCTACTCTATAGGAACCGCTCCTTTTCGCTTCACCACTGAAGATTAAGACACTGCCTTTTTCTCAAAAAAAAAAAAAGAAAAAAGAAAAATGAAAAGAAAACATTCAAGTCAACCATAGTATATCCCTGCTGAAGAGTAATTAGGCCTAAGCTAGATTAATAATTTAGGCGTAAGCTTTGATTTAAAAAAAAAATTAAAATGTTTAGCTTTGTCGTGAAGTTTGAAAGCCGACTTCTTGTAGTGTTTAATGAATTCAAAGTAAATTAACAATTCAGGATAATCGCGAATTCATGGCCGAGAACGTGTTGATTCGCTACACCACTGAAGATTAAGACACCGCCTTTCTCGAAAAAAAAAAAAAAAAGGGAAAACATTTATTTAAGTCTACCATAGTATATCGCTGCTAAAGAGTAATTAGGCCTAAGCTAGATTACTAATTTAGCCTAAGCTTTGATATCGATTTTTTTTTAATTAAAATGTTTAGCTTTGTCGTGAAGTTTGAAAACCGACCTCTTGTAGTGTTTAATGAATTCAAAGTATATTAACAATTCAGGATAATCGCGAATTCATGGCGGAGAACGTGTTGGTAAATGCAACTTATGATATATGCAAAACACTAGTTTTAATTAAAAGTCTGAAAGCCCGAAACTCCCGCGCTGCATATTGATTTAGCCGCGTACACACGCATTGCATTCTTAAACTAGTAAGGCTTTGACGTCATTTCTCCTTGATCCAGCTCTCTCAAGATTTTAGAGTTAGTAATGGCGGACATTAAATAGGAAAATTCCAGTTAAAGCATAGTTAATGGTTAAAGTGAACGTGTCTTTTGTTAAAACAAGGCTTACAAAGTGGGTCACTTAGTGTTTAGTTAACGTAGTTTTGAAATCCAAAGAAAATGAAAAATTGACTTGTTTTGGTCATAGTTACAGTTTAAAAATTCCAATTAAAGTACCCGTACAAGTTGTGAGATCCGCCATTAGCCTGTTTCGCAATTGTCAGCTGCATCTCAAACTGCCTGCTCGTAGTGTTGTGAAAAATGTGATCACACATTTGGCTTCCTAAAATACAATCATCAACATCTAAAAGGAAAGAAGGAAAAACAACAAAACTAAATAAAGATTACATACGAATGTTATGCCATTGCATGATAAGAATTAACAACATTTAGCCAATCGTGAATCGCCGGACACGAAAATGATGCAAGATCGTGTTTACAATCCATTTCAGCTCCACCACGCAGTACGCAACATGAGCAAAAAAACATTAGGTTTATTTTGGAGGATTAGGCCGAGCACCAGTAACTATAACGATACGTTATACCAACAACCTAATACAAGATCTAAGTATTAACGGCATAAAACAGAGACAGAGCTGAGCGACAGTTTACACAGATACTACTGTCAGACGGAGGCCAGAAAAAACCTGCCGCAAAAAACCCTGTGGGGAGAAAAAGACGGCAGGAAATCTGGGTAGGAAACATGGCTCAAGCTCTAAAATAGCGCATCCTACGAGGCTACAAAATTCAAACGCATCTACCCGCGTTGACTAAAAGAACGTTATACTTAGAAAAAATTTTCCAAAGAGAAAAAATATATATATCGAAGGTCAAACGAGGTGTCGGCCTAGAATGACTATCCCACGAGATACACATATCTTATATAGCTCTCCCTGGCAACCCATAATGCACCTCGAATGGACTATTTCCAGTCACCACTGCTCCAGTGCCGCAGAAATATTTCATTTCTGGCTTATTCGTATACGCTCAAACGGCAGAAATTCCATATCTCGCCTCAAACATCGCGCTCGTTCATGCTCGTTTTTGGCGATTCGCGCTGCTCTAAAACGCCTGTTTAAAATGGGTTAGCAGTCGTTTCTTTATCTCAAACTGACTTTTCCCTCTCTTTATCTTAAATTATAAACGACTTAGCATTCGCTTTAAAATTCGATTGGACTCGAGGCGGGAATCGAGCCCAGAGTCGCAGAATTTCGTCTTGCTAATTTCACTATCCGCTAGACTAACGGGACAAGATTGGGGAAACTTTATATTTTACAAGAGTTAACACTAAGGAGATCGTCGCAACAACTGAAAGCTAACTATTCAAATTACTTTTCTCAGAACTAGATATTGTAGATCAGTGGTTAAGTTGGGCCGACACGAGGGGTCATGTTGCAGCGATATGTTGCAGTGACAAAAGACTTGTGTAGTGCACACTGAGGCGACATTTAGCAGGGACGTGTAGCTGGGACATGTAGCAGGGACAAAATCACAAAATGTGCACACAAATGAAAATGTTGCGGGTGCATGTTTCAGGGATATGTTGCAGCAACATGTCTCCTGGTGTGAACTGATATTTTAATAATTGTGCAACACCAATTTGGGGGTGATTTTGTGCCCACGACGTGTCCCATGCAGTTTAACAAGTCGAACTTCGTGGGACACGTCGCTGCAACACATCGCTGCAACATATCCCTGAAACATGTACCCGCAACATTTTCATGCGTGTGTGTGTGCAAATGTTGTGATTTTGTCCCTGCTACATGTCCCAGCAACACGACCCTAATGCATGTCGCCTCAGTGTGTACAACACACCCTTTTGTCGCTGCAACATGCGGCTGCCACATGTTCCTGCAACATGTCCCCTCGTGTGGGCCCACCTTAACTCTATGGGAAACGTTGCTGAATGGCACGCTCTTAAATAATAGAACGATACGGATGCGAATATTCGGTCATGTAATCGTCGGGAGGTGTCCCTCGTCAGTTTGAGATACCGAAATTACTGCAGACCTCTAATATGTTAGCTACTCGTACGCACAAATGAATGATGAGAAATAAGTTACCTTGGCACACCTTCCTGTCTCTCTCAAGCATGTACCCAGAATGACCCTCACTCCTAAAGCTGTCATGCGTGTTGATGCACAACTGCTGACAATCATCGTTGCGAGTTCTGCACTCGTCAAAATCTGACAGAATTGCAAATTTCGAGTTAGAATACCTATTGTCGATTAGAAATAAACTTTTAACTCTGCGATGTAAATGGACCATGTAGTGGAAGTTTTATATTTTCCACAAAAGAGAAAAAAGAGACTGGTAAGGTAAGTAGGGAATAGGGCCAAGATTTGAGAGAAGTTCGTCATTGTATAAGCCCATTGAAGCCTGGGTGCTACTAATCCCGACCTGTTACCCATGAAGCTATTAACCTTTAACTTTGAGGAGTACTGCGGCTGTGGCCGATCCCGCGGGATTTGATGCCATGCAGTAGTACATCCCTTCATCAGTGAAAATAACGAGACGTATAACGAGGGATCCGCTTGGTAGGATCCTGAACAGCCCCCAGAGGGGATGGGCAGGTCTCCATTCAATCCTGATGCCCACGCGATGAGGGGAGCCCGGTGTACACGGGCTTTGCAATATATCAGATTCTCCTTGAGTTTTGATAAGGTCAGTTCGGCACTTGCGTTATTGTAATAGCAAATGTTTGATTAAAAATGACCAAAAAAGAAAAAGGGTATAACCTCCTATCAAGTCTAGTCAGTTTTTTCTAATCACAAAAAAGTTGGCCCTGGTATGTGATTTTTCTAAAATGAGGTGGAAAGTGTGCTTTGTCTGTACATTTACTGAACTACGACTTTGAGGTAGACGTAAAATCAAATGAGAAAGATGGTTAGACTAGAATAGACCTCCATAAAAGTAAAATAAACTTGTGATATTAGTGCATTCGACACTTCCATTTGACCAAAATATGACTGTTTCACTCTGACCTCTGTTACACTTACTCTCCAGTCCCGCTATCTTAGGGTGATTTTCATTTTTTTTAGAACCCATCTCTGATATATCTGAGGAAATTGAAATACCACATTTACCCACTTAATTGGAAGAATAAATTGACTGATCAGTAATTTTGATGACATTCTTTTTGGTTGCTACTGGGGGAAGGAGGAGCAAATTCTGATTTGACACCGAGGCTTTCCATACTCTTGAAAGGTGGGAATCATGTGACAAAGAAAATTTAAACTAAGCCAAGACCATGACATTAAAAGTCTTCTTCGATGTAATGGTCTTATTTGTGGACTATCACTCCTGGTCCTGGTCTGAGTGAAGTGAAAGTGCATCCTGAGCGAGAAAGTCCTGCATGTCGTGCTCTTGTAGTCGAGCGCATTTCAATCAACGTTTATTTATTATTTATTTATTTATTGAGAAAATAATTTGATGATATTCAGGAGATTTGATTTTTATGGTGTTCGTTATAAGGAATGTGTAGGATCATGAAGAAGACCAACTTCGAAAGTAACTCTCTTGAGCATTTATCTACATTGGGAAAACAAAATGTACAATGAATAAGATCTATTCGACGTTAAGCAGACAGCGCATGAGCGGGAACATGCAGCCCAGCTTCCGTTACAGTAACGTAACAAGTTACAATAACATTGTTAATGAGGTTTTAATGAGATAGACACAACTGAATACACTTAAACGAATGAAATGTTTAAGGAATAAATTAGTTTTTTTAATGAGATTAATAACATTATTAATGAGAAGTCTTTATTAATTAATGAGGAAAATAAATGTTCTTTCGCGCAGCACGCATTTTAATGCATTTCTTCAAAGACTCACTAGTTTAAGAATGCAATGCGTGTGTACGCGGCGTCCCATTGTAAAACAACAACGGAAAATAATCGAATTTGCCGGGGATTTGACGCAAATCGTCACTATCGTACAACGTCAAAGCAATTTCCTCACGATAGCTGGAAGAGTCATTTAGAAAATGCATTTTCATCGACTTTGCCTCTTTAACTACTAAAACTCAGTTTCTTTGTTTGTTAAAGAAGGTAAGTATAATGGCAGCTTCATATAGCTGATGCGGCCCGTATTAATTTTACACTTACATTCAAAGGTCAGACCACAACACCGCGGACAACACTGTCTCCTACTCTTCTCGAACAGTGTATCCCACACAGTAAATGAACAAGGGTTCTGAGACGGGGTCGACGATTGACAATCCTTAACCTAGAAGACTGGAAAGTTTGCAGATGGAAGTACAAAGTAAGCCCTTTCGTGTTAAGCCGGCCGGAATTTGAACCTGCGACTTCTCGCACGAAAGTCCACTGCGCTTATCCAAGGATTGTTAACAACAATTACTTTTACCTAAACAATGGTGTTTATCAGATAGCAGTTGATACCCTTTCGTCGCACCAACACTCGTAGCTTCCAATAGTGTTGTGACACGAGAGGAAACAGCTGTGTATTTCCAGTATCTGATATAAATAAGGTATAATCATGCATATTCATTTAGTTTTCAGGTTTATTGAATTTTGACATAATTGTTCCCACTGGTAGAAGAACTGAACTTTCGTTCCGGTTGGCACTATGAGGCTTGAGGAGTAGTGCTAATTGAGAACCGACACCCAGATATAGATCAATTCTTGGAGCCCGATAGGATTCAGAGGCTGAGCAATTTACCCGTTAGGCCCACGGGGCTCGACCCCACGAACTCCCGCAAGACATTCTGGTGCTTTATCAACAGAAGCTAAACGGGCTCTGGACCTTTCGGTTAAAAGGTCACTGTGACGTCATCACAGTCGTGTTAAAATGATTCATCTGGGAATGGACCAATTTCGATATATCAATATTCAGTTCAAAACAAAAGGCATCATCTCGAGGCTCTGGGGAATTCACTTTTAGAAATCCTTCTATTTATTCCCCAGATCCTCGAGATGATGCCTTTTGTTCAGGACTGAATTTTAATACATAGACAGGGCTGTCATTAAGGGCCGGGGGACGGGGATTTTCCCCTTGTATTGTGAGGTATATCCCCGGCTACTTTGATATAAAACCAGCATCTTGACTTGACTACAGCAACTCGAATCCCCGGCTATTTTTTTGTATTTCCCCACCTACATCAAGAATTAGTGACAGCCCTGATAGAAATTGGTCTATTGAAATTTATATAATAACCAAATCAATGCGCGCGCTCTGATTTGTCAATCAGCTATGTTTTATTGCGCCAGTAAACTCATGGAAAAATCGCGCGTCTTCTGAATTATTATATAAAAGCAATAGACCTCAGGTTTCTATGGTTTACAGGCATGATAAACCCTTTGGGATGTTGGTAGAACACTGGAAGATTTCGATTCAATTTGAGAAACTATTCGTTGTGTAACGCAGCATTCTAGCTTTTCGACCGTGTGTTTTCAAAGAAAAGTGCTCTAAACTGCCATCGCGGGTCTGAGTGCTGCGATTAATGAACAACATGTATGTAAACACATAAGCTCTGTTCGTAGTTTTGCGAATTTTCAAACTTCAATGAAACATCTTTGTGATCGTTGTCGAGTTTATAAAACCCAGCTTGAAGTGCGAATGCCATTCGCGAAATAACGTGTCCCAGTTGCTTGCAAAAACAACTTTTCAGTTCACTTCTCCAGCGCTGGGTTTGCCACTGAAATCTCCCGAGTAAAGAAAACATGACTTACTCACTGCGTATAAATGGAATCGATGGAGTCACAAAGTTAACATTTCATCAATTACATGCAAGTGTCGCATCGACCGCTGTGGCCAAGACACCTTCAAAACAGGAGGTTTCGAAATGATCCGAACAGATGTGACAGGGCTGGATATTTGGCTAGTTTTTTCTTCTAAATTCGGATGATCCATTCTTCGAGAAGGCCTTCATTTTACAGATTTTCAAGTTTCCCGCGTTCAAGCAAGTGAGCGCATTGACGTCACGCATAGCGCCCAAGCCTGCTATAGTACAGCCAAAATGGCGGACTTCATCGAGTGACCAATACGGATCTCTCTGGTCTCATAAAAACGTCAAAATGTAAGGAACCCCTCAAATACTCGAATATTTCCTTTAACTAAGTCAGGCACGACAAATTTGGCGAAGGAAAAAATATTTCATTTTTATCTTCAGTACTCCTTTAAATGTGAATGGGACATTATCATGCAAATGCAACGCACAAAGAACCTTAACCCCGAGAGACTGGAATTGGCTACAGCACTGAGTTAGCCGAATCGGTCTATTTAACAGAACACTGCAATCTCTATTTTCGGGTATCGAACTAATTCAACGTTTACATCAACTTGTTACTTGCAATCCATCCGGAAAGCTATTCTAACAAGACGCCTTGAGGCGCTTACGCGGGATGGGTCGATGTAAGCTTATTAAGAACTATTAAAAGGAAAAGGAAAGGACAGGAAAGGAACTTTATTTAAGTGTCTAGTCAATCTAGCGCTGCAGCACTAATTGGGGACACTGTAAACTGAAATTAACAATTAACGCAAATCAAGTCAAATGTTGGTTTTTGAGGAAAGGGAAATCCGGAGCACCCGGAGAAAAACCTCTCGGTGTAGAGTAGAGAACCAACAAACTCAACCCACATATGACGCCGAGTCTGGGAATCAAACCCGGGCCACATTGGTAGGTGGCGACTACGCCATCCCTGCACACAAACTTATTAAACTTTTAACCATGGGTAGCGATAATCACATTCCGTTTACACTGACAAACAAGCTTGTGTGAGAAAGGCTTCTGCTTGCATTAAGTGGCAACGAGGGAAACCTGGAATTTAAAAAGTGGAGTGGCAACACATTGGCGCGAGGAAACAAGGAATTTCTTACATGAAATAATTTGGGAAACTGATCAGGGCCTAAAGGGTAATCCCTGTGAGGAGATGTAATTTGACTGCAGGAAAGGGCCATTAAAAGAACATTCAAGTCTCACGAACACTCAAGTGTCGCCAGAGCAATAGACTAACTTCGATATATTAAAATTCAAGATGATTTCGAGGCTTTGGGGTGAAAAACAAGGATTTGTATGAGTTTATTCCCCTGAGCCTCGAAATCATGTTTAATGTATCGAAATTAGTCTACTTCCTAATTAATTAAGGGACAATTTCGAAAGCTCACAAAATTCATTTCAGTCACTTTAAATAAAAAATGTTTTGTTATAATAGGCACAGTTTTCGTCAACAATACGTAACGTTTACTGACATTGCCTATAAGTAGAGTAAGGGAGCCCATTCCCGTTGGTCCACTGAAGTTAATCCCTGTCGAGAGGAGTTAGTATTTGGATGGTTGGATGGGAGACTGGCCGATAATACCTGCTCTGACAGAGGAGGAATGAATAGTAACCATAATGCATAGCTATTCCCTGTATATTATCAACTGAAATCGTGACGTATACAGTATCATCCAGCCACAACGCAGTGGAAACTACCATGTTGTTTTACAAATAGACCTTGGTGTCAAGGCTTCGGCTCTTAAGAATATATGTTAAACCTTCATTGAGTGTCGGAAGAAAATTTTGGTGTCAAGTTGAATGATTTTCCGTGTGCTACAATGAAATGTCGGGAAGCTCATGTGAGCTATATCGAGTGCATGAGCAAACGGCTAGTCTATAATTATCCTGATTGTGTAGTGTACAATTTAACAAACAATAAAGATAACACGTAGGGATGATCGATAAAAAAGTACTCTAGGTAATGAACCGTAACATCTTCGAAAGTGTGCAACACTTTTGTATGAATTTAATGAGTGTGGTCACGATGAAAAATATGGTTAGCGTAACTTCCGAGAATGATCTTCGTGAAATGTCAAGGCGATGGGAGCTTTTGAAGCGAATTTATGGCTGTGTTCCTTCGGCCTGACGTGATTCCTCTTCGCGATTTCCATGCGAAACAAACAGAGACCACTTCATTCCACGGGATACGGGAAACTTTAAAAAAACGTGGGATTTGCGACTGCAAATAAGAATAAGATACTACGCGGTCCGCCTTACAGGCATACAAAGCCATTATCCAGTCAAAATTGGAGACGCTTACCTTCGCTCTCTCCCCATTTTGAAGAATTGAGTTGCACTTTGCTTTTGCGACGCAACCTAACTTACACGTGATTCAGACTTGCAGCCAATAAAATCGCAAAATTTTCGGGGCGTTCCTCAAGTTTGACCAAGGGAACGGAATACGGGAAAGTGAAAAAAACACCACAATTTCTGACTCCGACGAAAACATACCATCGACCGAAATGTCGACGCGGAGTGACTACGTCATCCCGCGTAATAACAAGCATGCAGGTCTCTTCTTTACAACGTCAACCTTTTTTGAACGGACTTTCCAAAATGATACCCTGCACTACCGTTAATTCGCACAACAACCTGTGAAAAAAGCGAATGAATCTGTTTTCAGTGAGTAGCGGAGAAATCCCTTGAAGACGTGCGGGATAACTCAAAGGATGGGGAAGCGGAGAGGAAAGAAACAGCTGGATATGAAAGCTGCTTAACAACTGCAACAAAAAATCAGTCCAAGACAGGATTCGAACCTACCACCACCGTAACACCGTTAGGGTGCTCTACCCTTTGAAAAAAATGAACCTCATAAATTCTAAATCAAGGCTGGCATACATTCACAGTGTCGGCTATTTGATGCGAGGGTGATCATTTTCCCTAGGTATGTATGTGTTACAGGTTGAATTAAAATTCAGGTTAGTTTTAATATCAACCTACAATAGATTGGCTTTTTCAACCTAGGTCAATTTTTTTCAATCTAGGTTGTTATGAACTGTGTAAAAAAGGGTTTTCCCTTTTTTGGGGGGTATAATAAAATAATGGGGCATGGATTTTTAAGGGAGATGAAAAAAGAAACACTATTGAAATTCCTTTTCCACTTTTCCCTTGCCTTCCGTTCTTCTTCCACTTATCGGTGATCTCTCCCTCTCTTTCCAGTCTTCCTTACTGTCCTTAAATTACTACGAAAGGACTGTGTTACTTACCTTGAGCTTCCACAACATTCTATGCCGCTCCAAGGATTCGAACACTCCCACCATATTTTCTATTTCTACCAATGAGTTTAAGCTATTTCGAAGCTTTCACACAGCTGTATGGCCGCCGATGGAACTTTATGAAAAAGTTAAAGGGTGGCTAAATTTATCTGAAGAAAATTGAAAATGCATTGAGTCTCCAGTGCAACAAAAGCAAAAATTGTTTGCAAGATGTGGGCTCTTGATTCTGAAGGACAAATCGTAAAACAGTGTACGTCGCTATGAACAAGGCATCATGTCTGGTCGTGATAACAAAGCGATTTTCTTTCTCGTGTGCAAACAGATCTAATTGATTCTCGTAAAATAACCTGTGACTGTTCTCTTCTTGGCTATTTCTTTGAGATATAAGGAACCTTCAGGCCTTGCTAGAACACTTGACTGACGTCTATTCTGGATGGTGCGATTTCGGTCGAAGTCTTAACTATGATCTGACAAAGAAAATAATTTACGATTAAAGTGATGACGAACTTTGGCCGCAAACACAACGTTCGCATTGTGAAAAAAGGATGGTGGCACGGGCAAATAGAAAAACGTAAGATAAGCTTTGCACTTTAGAAAAGAACTTGTCACCAAACAACTGGTGTCATCATCTAAGAGAAACCGCTTGTAAAAAAACATAACCATTCAAAGAACAATTGCCATGCAAACTGTCGTATGAAGTAGTTTTCGGAATCTCTAGAAGAAAAGAAATCAAAAAGCCACAAATGAGTGGACAAGTAACAGCTACATCAAACATAGGGCAGGAGAATGGTCAATAATTTGAAAAAGTGGATGAGCCAGACATTGAAGGAGAGCGATGTCTGACACTTGCAAAGGAAACGCCCCTTAATCCGATTTCAGCTATATATTCAAAACTGAAACTGAACAAACAGAACAAATCACTTTCCGTTCCTTCGCCAAGTAAACACCACTAAAATGATTCTCCCAAACTACTATATTCTCGTTCTGCTATAATATCTATATTGCTTTAACGCAGTCTTTTAAATTATTTGCAAAATAAAAGTTAAGAGCTCCATAGGTTATAAAACGGTTTAGGAACAATCAATTCTGTCCGAACATCGATACTTTGAAACAATGCATTGTTTCAAAGTACCGATGTTCCGGCAGATTTGAATATAAAGCTCAAATCGTTCTATTATTAGCTCTGTGATATCACTTTGTTTTGACTCCTGCATTATGACGTATTAACAGAAAATGAAATTACGCCTGGTAAGGATAAATGAAAAAAGTCTCCGGCTTTAAGAATACCCGACGATTTAGATATGAGCTTTAGTGCTGGCGTAAACATGCACATCTAACTAAACCAGCATCCTTAATTATTTTGCTCTTAGAGCTTTACGGCAAAGGAAGTATCGAAAACAAAGCACTCGAAAACGAAAAACATAGCACGGAGCACCCGGAAGATCGAAAAGGAACAAAACACCCAAAGTCGAAAACGAAGCCGAAGACCAACTCGAAAACGATGCACTGCCACAACTCGAAAACGATGCATCTCATTTGCCATTAGAAGATCGCTTTGACTAAACCATATTGGTTATTATAGATCATAATAAAAATCAACTTTTTACTAAATATCGTTTTTCTGCTATTTATTACTCAGTGCTATATCCTTGAGTTGAGAAAGTTGGATCATAGTTAATAGAGGGGAATGGTTATGAAACCCGACAAGTTTCTTAGTTGTAGGTTTTAGTTCTCTTTTTTGGCCTTGACCGTGCACAAAACCCAATAGTTGGTTACTCCGTACTGAGGAACTAACCAATAGAAACGTGTTTGTTACGTAATTCATGCATATTGTATGAGCGCAAAACTATAGATAGGGCACGGTCGTGGACTTTCCAACCTAAATCCTGGCATCTTTGTTTGCTCCTTTGATGTTCGCCGAGCTTCCAAACCATTCCCCTCTATTAACTATGGGTTGGCTCAAGAGATGCTCCTCTGTTTGGTAAGCTTATCATGATCAAAAGAAGTCGTGCCACTATATCTAAGAACTCGACTTAAAGATCAAGAATGCGTGTGTTTTGCTTTTGACACCATTACAGCTTGTTTTGTTCTGTTTTGTTTTTTTGAAAAAGTTTAATTCATGCTAAATCTTTTAGATTAGTTTCACACTGTGACAAAGGGAAGGAGACTAAGTCAGTGTGTTTCTAGTACATTGAGTGAGACAAAGAAAGTAGTTTATGACGCCCAGATCATTCCAAGAAATAAAGTGGATTTCCCATCCGTTTTCTTCTTTCCTTTTTTTTAATCAGACTACAGATTTCGTTCCTTGGTCGCGCTCTAATTGCTATGCTGTGTCTTTCTGAGTGACTCACAGGAAAAAAGGTCAGTAATTTTCAAGTCCAAATTATCTTAAATACTTTAATGCTTCAAGAGTATTGAGACTAGCGCTGTGTGTTTGACTACACCGGTTCACCAACGCGGGCTGTGATTAAAATTCAGGACGAATGAACAATATCCTAGGCCTGCAGGCTTTACAAACAACGGTAACGCATGTTTGAATTGAATGAACACTGAAAAGTTTCAGGCCCCCTACAGTTAAAGTGCTACTATGATCAAAAAGTAATTTCTTTTTTTCTTCAGATTTTGAAAGTGTGTTTGCTCAACACCTGACTGGCAAAATTTTGAGCTTTGATATTTATTCAAAGGCTGTTTACTTTGAGAGTAAGTTTTGGGCTTCACGTTCCGCCATAACACTCACGTTCAAAACTGAGCGATTGGATCTAAGGAAACTGACGTCATTTACTCATTAGCTTAAAATGCAGTTTATTTTATATGTAGCCTGCACGCAGGCGGTTGGATGGTCGAAAACCCGGAATTCGTAATGAGGTCGCCATCTTGGATTCGCGCGGCTAGGTCTGGGCCTGGTTGAGGGTCTTCTCTCCGCTCTTCCCACTCCCCACCCCGTCGTTTTGTCACGGGGCCCAGACCTATCCCACGCTCTTCCAATATGGCGTCTGATAGTGTTTCGAGGCGACACAACAACTACCTCCTGCAAGCAGGCTATTTTATATGCAAAACACTAGTTTGAAAGTCTGAAAGCCCGAAACTCCCGTGCTGCGTATCAATAACTTTATTCACAATTCAAGATTATTTACAAAATACAATTAA
>NC_090885.1:11848591-11871091 GCF_036669925.1 Montipora capricornis | reverse complement strand
ATTTTAGAAAAGCAAGATCACTGTATTTTTAAAAAGGTCTCAAACACTATCTGCCATCCACTCTCACTCATTATGCCACACTGGCAGTTATCACAGCTCTGTGGTGCCATACATAGTCCGTTTCTACAGTCAACCTCACTCAACCATTGTTAATGGCCGTGACTAAACCGAATCTGTTTTGTAGACAATCATGCAGTGTAAGTGAAACGTTTTCAACTGATCAGCCAAACCTTCAGTAAAAGACTGAATATAGCAGCGCAAAATGATTGATTCGCATTCCCACTTTGGCATAGCTTAGATCTTGAAACTGTTAAAGGGAACCTCCACTTCAACAAAAAAATAACTTTAAGTCACAGGAAATAACCGTTACAGTCAATTCAGTATTTTCAAAGAAAGTGTTTGTATCTGAAATAAATAAGTTTAGAATCGCCTATTTTTGTTTTCAAATTTCGCGGGCGCCGCCATCTTGAATAATTGTGACGTGTTACGGTTGCGCTATTGTTGTTAGACAAAAGCTCTTTGTATCAGAACAATAGGGCAACCGTAACATGTCACAATTACGTACGTCACTTTTCTTGATATAAACACTGTTGTAAAAACTAATTTCGAACAAATTTGTTTGTAAACATAATTTCCTTCGGTTTAAACTCATTCTGTTGTAAGAGTGGAGGTTCCCTTTAAAACCAAAGCCAATTCATTTATAGAAAGAAACTAAAACAGAACTCGGTTTCATTTATGTTGCTTAAAATATTCTTCGTCTCCCTCAAATAACCTAATTGCAAATTCGTCCATGTTAGAATTTTCACTGAGGAAGTCAAACCTTCAGTCAAGTCTTTAAAAAGCTTTTTGCTTGTAGAAACAGAATGAATCTTTGAATGAGGCTTCAGAAATGAACAAAAGAAAAGGAAAAGAATAATGTGAATGGTGTCGAAAGGCACACCCAGTAATGCTCGCATGATTAAAATTTAAAATTCGATGTTAGCTGTAAGCTTCTTGAACCTCTTTCGGTCTCCATATGCTTGTTTATTAGCCCCTTCACTTAAATACGGCAGTACTACGGGTCATTCCTCACTCGATCTTGAAAGCGAAGGCCTTAGCCACTTCGCTATGAGACCCAGATGCCACCTCTTATGGGACCACGACTTTGGAAAAATTCTTCATTGCTTTGAAAACGTAACAAAATACAAATAATTGGAAAGGACCGTTTATGGGAAAGTGTAATGAACAGCAATGGACAATTTTTAGTTCCGTCGATTTCACCTTTACGAGAGAATGACTTGGTAAGACAGAATACATGTTATTCAAAAATCTTTTATTACTTTAAGAAGCAGATTAAATATCAAGGGTCTTTACCTTTTTTTTCCTTCTAGCTTCATCCTTGCCTTGACATTGGACCATCTCATCGAAAAAGTTTTAATTGTCATTTAGTTATTGAAAAATGGTAGATAAAAAGTTGGAAGCTGTAGAGCAGCGAATGTTACAGCTTGCCATTGCGATAAGTGTACAAGACAGGGATCGTGAAGGAAGGGCTTATCTCCAACTCGGCAATGCTTACCTGAACTTACCTGATTATCAAGAGGCCATAAAAAATTACACGGAAGCATTACATATTTCCATAGAAAGAGGCTGCAGGGCTGAGGAGGGTTTAGCCTGTGGAAATCTGGGAATTGGCTATTTTTGTCTTGGTAATTTTATACAAGCCACTGAGTACCTCGAAAACAGTCTTAGTATTGCTAAGGAGGTAGGGGATAGGGCTGAGGAGGGAGCAGCCTGTGGAAATCTGGGAAATGCCTATTCCCGTCTAGGTAACTTAAAACAGGCCATTAAGTACCACGAAAACAGTCTTAGTATTGCAAAAGAAGAAGGTAATAGGGCTAGGGAGGGATTCGCCTATGGAAATCTGGGAATTGTTTATCTCGAGCTAGGTGATTTTAAACAAGCCATGGAGTACTGCGAACAGCATCTTAGTATTGCTAAAGAAGTAGGTGATAGGGCTGGAGAGGGATTGGCCTATGGAAATCTGGGAAATGGCTATTTGTGTCTAGGTAATTTTAAACAAGCCATTGGATACTACGAAAAACAACTTAGTATTGCTAAAGAGGTAGGGAATAGGGCTGGGGAGGGATCAGCCTGTGGACATCTGGGAATTGGCTATTTTAGACTAGGTAATTTGATACAAGCCATTGAGTACCACGAAAAACAACTTAGTATTGCTAAGGAGGTAGGGGATAGGGCTAAGGAGGGGTCAGGCTGTGGAAATCTGGGACTTGCCTATTTTTGCCTAGGTAATTTTATACAAGCCATTGAGTGCTACGAAAAACATCGTAGTATTGCTAAGGAGGTAGGGGATAGGGCTGGGGAGGGAGCAGCCTGTGGAAATCTGGGAAATGCCTATTCCCGTCTAGGTAACTTAAAACAGGCCATTAAGTACCACGAAAACAGTCTTAGTATTGCAAAAGAAGAAGGTAATAGGGCTAGGGAGGGATTCGCCTATGGAAATCTGGGAATTGTTTATGGTAGTCTAGGTGATTTTAAACAAGCCATGGAGTACTGCGAACAGCATCTTAGTATTGCTAAAGAAGTAGGTGATAGGGCTGGAGAGGGATTAGTTTATGGAAACTTAGGAAGTTCCTATCTTACACTAGGTAAGGTTAAGGAAGCCATTGAGTACCATGAACACAGTCTTAGTATTTCAAAGGAGATTCAAGATAGCCTAGGAGAGGGATTCGCGTGGTATTCGCTAGGTTATGATCATGAAATGTCGGGTTCCTTTAGTAATGCACTCAGTTGTTATCGTTCAAGTATAAAACATTTTGATAAAATAAGGCATAGTCTGAAGTCAGAGGATGAATGGAAAATAACTTTTCGACACTCGTGCCGCGTGACATACACAGCCCTGTGGAGGACACTTTTAAAGAATGGAGAGGTCGATGAGGCTTTGTATGCTGCTGAGAAATGTCGAGCACAGGTTTTGATGGATATTTTGAAGGAACAATACGGCATTAACACAAAATCATTTTCTTCACTTACTCCGAAGCAAAATCTTTCAGCTGCACTAAAGCTTTTGCCTTCACAAACCGTTTTTTTGGCCGTTGACGGTAACAACATCGCCTTTTGGGTGCTAGGAAAAGACAGCAAGATCAGCTTTCGTCTAAGCGTAATCGAAAATGGAGATGCTAACATGTTGATGGAAACTATTGTGAAAAGGATCGGCGCAAGGGATGGTGTCAAATGCGAGGATCGTTCTTGGGATCCACCAGACAGCAACCGGTCTTGCAGCAAACAGCCTAACAGTGAGAAAACAGTTCTATCATCTTCTTCCTCCGTTAACTCTTTACAACCGTTGTATGATGTCTTACTCGGGCCAATTGCAGACTTGCTCGAAGGAGATGAGTTAATCGTTGTCCCCGATGGACCGTTTTGCTTGGCTCCGTATTCTGCATTGAGTGAATCTATCAGGATCCGCACTATTCCATCGCTGACCGCTTTTAATCTGATCGCCGGTGCACCTGAAGACTTTCACAGTAAGACTGGAGCACTGCTTGTAGGTAATCCGTGTTTGAAGGAAGTTATTAACAAGACAGGCAAGCCCATTTTCAAGCAGCTAAAGTGCGCTGAAAAAGAAGTAAAGATGATTGGAGAACTTATGCAGGTCACACCCTTAATTCAAAGAAATGCCACGAAAGCTGAGGTCCTGAAAAAAATGAAATCAGTTGCTTTAGTGCACATTGCAGCACATGGAAGCCCAACAACTGGAGAGATTGCTTTAGCCCCAAATATCGAACGGAAATCCCCAGTTCCTGAAGAAGACGATTATATATTGAAAATGTGCGACGTTCAGGCAATTTCTCTTCGAGCAAGACTAGTTGTGCTGAGCTGTTGTCACAGTGGCCGTGGAGAAGTGAACTCTGAAGGGAGTGGTGGGAATAGCCAGGGCTTTCCTGTGTGCTGGAGCTCGGTCTGTTTTGGTGTCACTCTGGGCAATTGATGACGAAGTTACGTACCAGTTTATGAGGAGGTTCTACAAGCACCTGGCAGATGGAGAAAGTGCAAGTGCAGCTCTTCAACAGGCAACGAAATTCCTCCGAGGGTCAACGCAGTATTGCGCTATAAAGCACTGGGCGCCATTTGTGCTAGCTGGCGATGATGTCAAGCTGTTCGAAAAAAATGGTGAGTGAAGTTCGAGTTTAATTCTTAAAGCAAAAAATACTTTCAAATTGGAAAAATGACGGTAGAAATCAAATAGGCCTAAGATGGCATTATAACGAGATGCTAGCTTCTTAGTGTAACTTACACTAAGAAGCTAGCATCTCCGCGACTCCGCCCAATACGGAATATATTTTCTCCCAACTAGCCGTCAATATAATGTGGTATTGCCGTCTCAAAATCGCAATTAGTTTATAAAGTTATGGAATGAAAGCACTGTGTCATGTTACTGCACCACTACACGTACGCAACGCGTACTTATTTTTGTTAACTGGTGAAGATGGCTGATGTATCACCTCATGATGTGTCTTCTGGTGTTTTCGTTCTCCCATAGATCTCTGAACGTCATCTTTTGCAGGAAATTCGCATCGGTGCATTATGTGTGCTCGAAAGAACCAGCTGTATTGAGAGCTGTTTTTCATTTGATTTTATTTTTTTTTGTCATTTTTTCTTCCAGAATCGATTTCGAAGATGTAAAAAGATTACCTGGCAGAACCTGTCGCTTGAGCAATTGCAGAACTTGTAAACAGAAAAAAAAAAAAAAAAAAAAAAAAAAGAACGGGAAACAATCATGCATGCCACTAGAACCAGCCCCAAAGGTTTAGTACAAGTTTACTGCGTTAATTTAACCAACAGACAGAGGTTAGAGCGGTTTTCAATTGAGTGTCGAAAGTAATTAGATAATTACTTTGGTTTATGATTACTTCACTCAGTGATTGGTTCAAAGTTCTCGCGCCATTTTTTCAACCAATCATAAGTGAAACCAAAACCAATCGTGGCTCACGCGTGCACATTTTCCCGCGCTTTGTGTCGGCTACGTGTAATTACTTCGAGTTTTGATTGGTTTGCGGGATTGTCTCAGTCCTTTTTGATTGGCCAAAGTAATTACTTTGGTTTTGGTTTTACGACACTCAATTGAAACTCGCTCTATTGTAAGTGAAATATAGCTATGACGGAAAGCTTAGATCTTTAGTAAAGAGCTAGTTTTACCCATTTTTTCGATACAACGTTTCTCATTTAACTTCAAAAGGCAGTTTTGCTCCAATGGCGATCAAAATCATAGTGCCATAGTTGAGTTGCTAAAAATCATGTTTTTTCCTTTCACATTGTAACCTCTAAACCAAACTCTTTGTCTTATTGCTTGGTGTGGGCTGGAGCCGTGGATGTGGTATCTATAAATCGTATGAGTGTGTGGATGTGTGTGCGTACGAGTGTGTCAAATGTGCGTGTGTGAGTTTTTTTAAGTATATATATATAACATATGTGTTTTTCTTGATTTATGTAATAACTTTTGTAAATTGATGAATGTAATTTAATAACATATAGCCAGTTTCGAAAGAAAAGATAAAAAACTTCTGCTGATGACCCTTAACATCAGGCTTTTACCAAGAAAGGAAACGACGGGTGAATTTTTTTCTATTCGTCTGCATAAGAAATGAGTGAAATCATCAGCAATGATGAAGACGTTTTTCTTTTCTTAATAAATTTTTAATAAATTTCTTTCTTAATAGGGCTTACTCCCTCGAGTGATCGGTGGCGTTTTCAAGCAAAGTGAAAGAATGTGTTTGCATTCAAAAGGAGTTCGGTTCCTGGGATAATCCTTGGGGCACCAAAAAATCCACTGCAAAGTTAGGGAAAATTCTCTGGAGCAGACTTATAGCCACCTTCACAACTGGAAAATTTTAAGGTGGCGCCAGAGAATTTTTTATACCTTTGCAGAGAGTTTTTTCTTGGCCGGATAACCACTTTTCAGTATTCACCGAGTTCGTTCTCAGATATAAGCATTTCAAGACAAACTATAGGGCGTTTTTAGAAGGCTTTTTCGTTGCTATGGTAAACTATTAAGTCACATCAGTGAGTGCATCTCAAGTTCAAGTTCAAGTTCATTTATACACACTTATTCGACCACAATGCAACAACAATAAGAGTAAAAAAGAAATAAAAACAGAGCTGACTATATATTGAATTAAACATAACAAAGAAGAAAGTGTGTAGCAGCCAAAGGAACAAAGCTTTCGAGTTGGTTGGTACCACAGAGCGGTTACAAGTGGGTGCCAGTACTTGTAGAAACTAGTTATAAAGCTCTGGCTAAGTTAATCACATGTCTAACTGTAAAGTAGAGAGAGTGTGTATTCTTTTTTAAAACTGTCGAAGGGGAGACACTTAAAGTGCTACTGTGATCAAATTTTTATCCCTTGAGTTTTTTGGTTTATCACATAGAGTACCATGAAACATTAAAAACGCTGTTTACCGTTTGGAAATATCTGCATTGGTTCCAGAGATATTTAAGTTTAAAAAATGTGTTAAATATGGCTGATGACGTCATTCACCCAACCCAATAGAACATCAAGAATATAAATAGAGCTATCTCGGTCAATTTGCAACAGAGACCATTGAAACTTGGTGAGCTGATAGTTCTGAAGGCAACACACCTACGACTGTAAAGAAATTGGTTCCCATGGCAACTCATTCTTTTCCAGTCCCCTCCAACCTGATTTCAATATTTTGGTGATCTCAGGCTAGAAATACATTTACCAAGGCCACAAACTCGACCTAACATCTTTATATGCTGGCAGGATCATGCAGATGAGGCACCATTTGCAAATATCAAAACAGAACGCCAAAGGTGGTCTGCAAAGCTTTTAATATCAGGGAGGTCTGGAACCCAGTATGTTGCCATGGTAACAAAAATGGTATGCTCATATTGTGGAACACATTTACTAGAATCTTAGTGCAAAGAACCAAGTATTTCTGATACAAATTGGCTGAGATATCTTTCTCCATCATACTTGATCAAAATTTGGTAGGGTTTATGACGTCATCACTTGGCTAATTTGCATATTAAAAAAACTTGAATATCTCCAGAACAAAAAGAGATATTTGAAACTGGTAAACAGCATTCTTCTTCTCGTACAGACTACGTGTTTATGTGCCAAAATGGCTTCGATAGGGAAGATTCAAATTTCGTCACAGTAGCACTTTAAATTTCATAGGTATTGCTTCCCAGGTCTGTGATGCCACTACACTAAACCTTGCTAGGCCATAATTAGTTCTAGAAAATGGCCTGTACAGGTTTTGATTTGTGGCATACCTGGTATTATAATTATGGACAGCCCTAGCTGGTTGAACTAAATTATAGAGAGCAGGAGGTATATCTCTTTTGTTTTGATATTGCATTTTATGCACAAGAGCGCCAAAATATTCTCTAACTTTAAAATTTCTAATAGTACTATAAAGTACGGTGTGGCACTTTCGCTTTTGTTTGCAAAAAAGATGCAGCAAATACAGTCATTTTGACTTATTGAAGACCGTACCCCAGAAATAGCTCAATTGGAACTTAAGCAAAGGCGAAGGTGTCGTTACAATGTAAATTCGTCTCATTTCAATCACTTCTTGACTAATTCAACCTTTTTGATATGTCAAGAGTGTGGTAGTTCCTCAACAATGACACTGGTCGGAACGGCGCTTAATTTAGGAGAGAAAGTTATATAATCTATCCACAAGTGATGTTCTTTATAAAACCTCAAATTTGGCTGTTTCATGTCGCTGCTTTGCAGACGACGGCAATGAAATGGACAAAGGGTAAAAACGCACGTGCAGTGCATGCAAAGCTATTGTTTATCTGATAAGAGGCAGAGACTGAGCAACTTACCCCTTATTTTAATACCTATTTTTTGTCCCGCCGGGGCTCCCACAAGACATGCTGGTTCTTTAGTAACACAAGCAAAACGGTGAATGGGTCACTATGACGTCATGGCCGCCACGTTTCATTAGGAAACTGGGCCGGGTTGTTCGAAAGCCGATTAACTTAATCCAGGATTAGCGTAAACTTTGTTTCTCGTTTTCCAGTTCTTAGTGAAAGTTTCTTTTGCTTATTTTTGTTTTTCAAGATTGACTTCCTCCGATGTAAAGGTTTGCCGAATATCAGCGTTGAACAGCATTTGGGAGTAGAGAAATAAACTACTTGGTTAATTTTTAATCTGGGATTAGCGTTAACCGGCTTTTGAACAACCGGGCCCTGAACAACATTTTTAAGCAACTTCATGTCAAGTTTTGTGTTTTAATATAATAATATGGCTTCGAAAAATGCCAGATAGCTTACAGCCAAATAAAAACTAAGAATCATCGATTTATTTATTTACCATCATTCCGGTCTTTGTTGAGCACAAATCCACTCCGGCAATCGCAAAGATAGCTGCCATGGTTATTAACACGATGTTGCTTACTTTCCATGCCCGTTCTCAACCCAATCAGTGACTTCCAATAAGAGAGTTGACAACCCAGGTTTAAACAAAACTCGTTGATAAAATACCACAAACGGACAAAAAATGGTGATGATGACAATGTCACCTTCAATAAAACAAAAATATTAATCTTAAAATCCCCTTCCCCATCAAGTTTTGGTTGAACAGTCCCAAATGAAAAGCAACGTTTCAGAGCCCCTGGTCAACACTGGGTAGGGAAAGGAAGATGTGGAGGCGGAAGGGGTTAGTTTTGATTGCACGAGTGTGGTTGCAATGAACATTTTTCTCAACAGTTTTGTTCCAGATTTGAGTTTTCGCTCTGCATTACCGCTTTCGCACAACACCCTGTGAAGAAAGCGAGTGAATCTGTTTTCTGTGATAACGGAATAAGCCAAAGGGAGGGGAAGGAGACAGGAAAGAAACAGCTGGATTTGGAAGATGCTTAGCAATGGGGACGAAAGAATAACTGGAAAGGAAGTCAGTCCCAGAAAGGAATCGAACCTACCACCACCGAAACACCGTTCGGATGCTCTACCCTTTGAAGAAGGGGACAAGCAGCCTTGAAGAGGGCCATGGGATAATAAATATGACACTCGTAATGGTAAACGACACATTCAACAAGGTCGGCCATTTGATGTGAGGGTGTAACCATTTTGACCAGCGGTGACTACCATCCGAGAAAATGACACTATGATGTTAGCAGCCATATTTTCTGGCTGGACGTTCGCTATTGTACCCCTCGTATATACATGAAAAATACAGTTCATTTGGAATACACGCAAAATAAAGGGTTTTTTTCTTGGTTATTATTTGCCGCAAAAATCTGCAAGGTACATCCACCGGCTGCGAAGTGGAATCGAGACCACACCGAGCATTTTCTCAGGTAATAGACAATTCCTTTATTGAGGAAAGAGTATCTGTAAAAACCTTTTCAATTAACACTAAACCTATAAAGGTGAAAGCGGAATAGTTTCCTATGTATTTTCCCTGGATGTTTCCATCAGTGAAGTCCCTAATAACGTCATCCCTAAATATAAAATTGAATTGGTGTTGCATCCTCATGATTTTCCCAATTCTTTTGATTTGTTAACCTTGTACTGTGATTACTTCATTTATTGCGCTACCACTAAAGATATAATTTGTATAACACTGGAAAGTAGACCAGCAAAAAAATAGTCCCATACGGACTTGCAAGACGCCCATGATTTGGGTGCAGCAATTGTTTTGTTAACCCCATAAAGAATTCTGGGTAACTCTGCCATTCCATTACAAGGGAAGATCTCCGATTTTCATTTCATAGATTTTTTATAAGTGTCGGGCCAACCAGTCCTATCAGCAAAATAGGGCATCGATTAAAATGTTAAGCTTTCAAAACTTGCCCAAATTGTATCGGTAGGTCCTGGAATTCGTCCACAGAAAGGCCAGAGAGACAACTTCACTCGTGAACCGCCATTCCTTACAACAAAGCATTTGAGGAGTCTCAGTTACCATGAAACCACCTCTCACCTCTGTCTCGAGAAGACCAGACAGGCACGGTTCTCACGTTACCCTTATGCCTGTAGAATCGACCGAAATCCCAATTCTTTGTAATTACCAACAACTTTTTTATTGGTATCGTACGTATCCGAGAGCCGGAACATTTGCACATGTGCTGATGAAATGTTTGAACTAGAGAGAAAAACGCAGTACCTCCAGACGTGGCGCTGGAGCGTCGTACCAAACGAGTCATCCTGGGATTTCGGCCCGTGCGATCGCTATGGGACGCAGTTGGCCCTTCGCGGCTTTCAGATACCGGCCTACCTCCCGGTAAGGTATTGAGGAAGAGAAATGTGGGCCCGTAAACCTAATGAGAAAAAATCCTACGTTAACGTAAGGTTTCGATCATTTTAACATTCGCAGGAAAAGACATTTTATCTCTCACGTGGTAAGCCCTGGAATCGCAGATTACAAATTGTACGCACGCGCATTTCTTAAGGTAACAGACATACATAAACATTATTTCAAATCGAAGTTCAGAGTAGATACAAGGCCTAATGTCTTCGAGACATTACGTTTAGCTACACTTAAACCTAAAATTCATATCAATACGCATACATAACTAAATATAACAATACTTAAGGATGCATTAATTGAAAAGAAATGCAGCTATACAAAATGCGGCCCTGGATTCTCATTTTAGAACATGTAAACTCAGTGGTACGGATAAAATCAGGTAGCGCATTTCACCATTTAGCTCATAAGTTAAAAAAAAAAACGAACACCATAAATGGTTGTTGAAGGTTTATTGAGGGACAAAATGTAATTTCCGCTAAAATTACAAAAGGAAGACCGGAGAGAAATTTATATTTCATATAAGCAGGAAAACTATTAGGAAAAAAACAAAAAAGACAGAGTTTTATACAGTAATATTAATACGAGGAAATTGTGAATGCGCTTATTGCATATAGAGATGTAGAGTTTGTCTTTAGTTAATGGTAAGAGGACAGGTAATCTGCAAATATAAATCTTACAAGAAATCACGAAAGGCCAGCTTTTTGCTACGAGAATAACAGAAAAGAAAGCACTACGTTGTCGTGAATTTTCTATGGTAAAAACTTGCTCAGAAATCAAAAGTCTATGTTAACTGCACACACACTTTTTTTCAAAAAGACTGGAGACGAGTGTATCTCTTGGATCAGTGAGTGGAAAACAGCACCCAAACACACCATCTCAGCCATTCAAGAGCTGTACCAACAGATGATGTCGACGAAAGTTTACGATCGAGAGAAGACCGGTCCGCAAACTGACTCGGATGTGATGTGTCGCCTATATAGTAAGCAATTAGAGACACAGGCCCACATTCTCTCTGGATGTAGTGCTCTGGCACAAACGAAATACCTACCGCGTCACAACGCTGCCTTGAAGATAGTCTTCATCGAGCTGTTGAGGGAAGCTGAGCTTGTTGACATGGTGCCACCATGGTATTCTGCTGGAGAACGAGCAAGCTAAGGCTCCCTGGAACGTCCCCCTGTATGCGAAGAGTACGGTGTAACGGAATAGAATGATGTCAGGCTGGTATTCAAGGAGGAGAAGAGAACACACTATTCCATCACTTGTCTCCGTTTTACTTTACTACACTTGTTTCCACCGTAATGCTTGACAATAAAGCAGTGCCATCCAATATTTCGAATTTGCTCAGCCCAGCTCAAGATATTCATCAATATAACACTTGCTCTTCTCCCTTAGGTAACTTCTATATAATTCTTGATTAAACCTTCATAAGGGTTTCGTCTTTTTCTACTACAAATAAAATGCAAATTTTGCAAGACATATCAGAAAATCTGAGACCTGAATTATACATAGATTCATGAGAATAGTCACTGATTGGGTCCAGAATTTAATTCTATTTCAAATCTTCCAAAAACAGGGCAGTTGAAGTGATTTGTGCACTCGATATAGCTGAGCTGATGCAGAGATTCCAACCCTCCCGTTTTGGCCCGAAACCCTCTCCTTTTTGGAGAATATTTTCTTCCTCCCGTTTTCGCTTTATATTCTCCCGGCTTTTGAAATTCTTCCTAGCCAAAGAAAAACAATGTTTTCTTTGTTTAACCAGTCTTGTAGCATGATTCTTTCCAGTTTTTCGATATTAAAATTGAGATTGAAATTGTCAATAAATGAGCACAAAGACATTGCCGCGGACAGGAAAAGTGGATGACTCACAGAATTTCAGAGAGGAGGAGGGGAGGGGGGGGGGGGGGGGGGCTGGGGGCAAGATGCTGTTAACCAAAGAATTAGTAAATAGATAAAGAAAAATTCTTTAAACGTAGAATAAGAGCGTTTCATCTCATGCTACAACGCACGGTGTATGGCGTGCGCGACAACTGGAACTGGGCTTTAGTTTACTTTAACTCACCAAAGACCTTATTCATAAATGGTGTTCAATTTATCTTTCTTTTGTCCAAGTGCAAATTAGCCTACCTAGTCTCGATACCATACAGTGAATTGAAAAGAATTCTTGCTCTAAAATGAGGCTTGGTAGGCTAATTTGCACTTGGATATCGACTGCCAGGCAGTGTGGCCCAGTGCGGGTTAGAGCGCTTGTCTTGAGATCCGGAGTTTCCAGGTTGAAGACCAGCTCTGACCACTTGTTGAATTTGATCCTGGTAGTCCCTGGTTCAACGTCCCAGCTGCACTTGTAAATAATCAACTGGTTTGCCTCCGGCCAGTTGGGATTCTTAACAGTTCTTGTTGTTCTGTTCCGTCGTTTCGTTGTGTTTCATTGGCCCTGAAAAGCCCCTATGGGGAGCGGTCAATTAAGTATGTATTGTATTGTGTTTATGAATAACGTCTATACCGCTTGCATTATTAGGGAGTTTAAGAAACGACGACGGCTACGACTACGACAACGCCACAAAACAATGATATCATTGGTTAAAAGAGGAAAAATAATCGTGCTACACGTGCAGCACGAATTAAATTGCATAACTCTGCATAACTACAACGTGAAATCACGACAACATGAGCGTACAAATGCGAATCTTTCATGCCCTCACGAATGCCGTCATGAAATCACTCCTATAAATTACATTTTTGGATAATTCGCCAACATCGAACACAGTGAACTAAATGAAATAATCCCAAAAGACTTAGGATTGTGTAAAGTACATATTTTGAAGAGACGTCTTCGTCGCTATCGCCGTAGATGTTAATTTACAAAGTGCCGCACAAGCATCGAATTAACTATCTCGCCTCGTTGCTTCCATTGCCATCTGTTTGGATATCAAAGAGGGTCCCCAAAAGAGTTTGCGGGATCCGGTATTTGGCCTTTTTGGAGCCCGGCATTCGGGATTCCATAGAAATGTGGAACGGGTTTCGGGATTGTATTTATGGACGGGACGCGGGATTTAGCGTTACTAACGAAGCGGGATCCGGGAAATTGTCACTTTGAAGCCACGAGATCCGACACTTGCAGACTGCTGACTAACCCTAAATCACAGTTATTGAAAGCTAACCGTTTTAAAATGGGCTGCTTCACAGGTCTCTGTTTTACCAAAACAGAAACAAACCTGAACATAAATTAAAGCTGACCTTAGGCATAATTAGACCAAAACAAGAGTTTTTAGGCCCAAAGTTAGTTTCAATGAGTGTTCAGGTTTGTTTCTAGGTTGGTAAAACAGAGACCCGTGAACGAGACCTGTGTTTTGTACCTGCCCCTTGAATTCACTACAGACGCATCACGAACGAATGACGCTGTCCTCGTACAATTGTAACTCTATTTCATGTAAAGAGATCGTCCGACTTCACATCTTTAGTTTCCTCACTTTGTAATTAGATTGGTATTGTTTTTTTTCTAATCCAGTACCTCACATTTGCATTCAAACCAGCATTTGCTCAGTTGCTATATGTCAGTAAATAACGTTACTTACTTACTTACTTACTTACTTACTTACTTACTTACGCATCTCGACGCTTCATAGAAAAGTGCTTGAAATGACAAGGTATTCTGCTGTTTTTTCTGATCGCAAGTCATTTAATTTTACAGGATAATCTCCCGCGAGGATCTTCGAAATGTGTTTTTATTTCTCGCGCAAAATTGTTCTATTTTTTTCTGCTTAACGATATTTGCCCATATGGAAGAAGACGCTCTTAATTGCCGGATAACAACAACCGCAAAGGTGGGTAATGTAAAGTGGGTGAGCGGGACTCTAGGGACCTGGTATCCTGTGTTTTTCTGGTATACTTAAAGGGACAGTTTCACGGTTTTGCGCATGTCCAAGCTTTAGCGCTAGCAGTTGTAAAGTTTACGGTTTCTTACTGAACCAGATGATGTTAATTAAACACAGAGAGTATTAAAGCAAATACACTGAATGACTAAGCCCAAATTTGGTGGAAGACACTGCGGGTTTACACAGGAAATATCGAATTTAGTTTTGATCTCGAATTTATTGTACGGATCGAAAGTTTATTCTACGCACGAGTTGTCATAACACACGAGTAATCTATTCGCATGCAGTAGGTTCATAACACAAAGGAAATGATTACAAAAGTAATTCCAATGAGTAATCCATTATTATGGGATTGTTTCCGTTTCCTGCATCAGTGCTTTCGATTGTTTCAATAACAATGGAATTAAATGGGCTGACGTGACAGTTTGCCCATGCGCAGAGACGTGAAACTCTCCCTTTAACTGTTTAGAGTGAATCATGTGAGCGTTAGCCCTACTAATGGAAATGGGCCCACACAAGGACAGAGAAAAACTCTGACAAAGGTGGGAACTGAACCCACGACCTTCGGGTTAGATCACGGCTGCTCTACCAAGGTCAGGCGGGAGCAGGCCGTGGGAACTAACGATGTAAAAGTTATCGTGAGTTCCCACGGCCTGCTGCATCTATAGTTGAACTTGAAAACCTAGGCGTTCTAGTAGCTCAAGGGGTAGAGCTTGCTGCCAAGGACTCTGATGTTTTAGTTGCCCTTTTCGTCCATCGCCAAGCAACTAATTCCCCAAATTAACTCGTTTCATTCACCTCTGAGTCCTTTCACGGGAACACGTTCGCCTAACAAATCGACCTGCTCGCAACTCACCCCCGGAGTGACTTTATAGCTTAGCAGGGGCGGATCAGGGAGAGATGACCTGCGACTTTCTAATACAACTGGTATTCTGAAGAAAAAAAACATCACCAGTGGGGAGGGGGTGGGGCCAGTCAGCTATGCCATTCCTTAGTGGTGCATCCCATCCAAAAAAACATCCTGGATACGCCCCTGGATTGCATCGGTATCGCAGACGTCTTGGGTTCGAATCCCGTTGGAGCCAACTGAATTTTTCAGGTTTCTATAAGGAACAAAATTGCTTAAATTGTCCAGATAAGTGCCAGGATCACTTCTCTCCTTCGTTGAACTCGTTTCGGTAGGAAAAAGAGATCGTCCAAACCAGCCTCTATCTCCACCAATTCCTTGAGTCAACCATTTGTTTTTGGGAAGAGGTCTTTCCCGCCAAAAGTTCCACTTTTCCCGTGACGCTGAGATGGCTCTGTTTCGATTGGCTTTTACAACAGAGGGCGTGCTGAATCTCTCAAGGGAGGCGTTCTATAAATAAATCTATTCGGAAAAGGCTTATCTCCTAGGCCACGTATGGAGGCTCCCCTTGACAAGCTCCTAAATAATACATTTGTACACTGTATTTGATTACTGGGATTCTAAATTTGGGGTCAACCTTCAATATACCAGTGCTTCAATATACCTGTGCTTCGGTGGAGTCCCTTAGGACCAGATCGCCCAAGGCAACAGCGAGCACAGGGCAACCAAGGGACCTAACCAAGGACCCTAACAATAGGACATGTGGAACAATGGCAAAAAGAGGTACGAGAAATAACGGCCGGAAATACATCCGCCTTCTCAAGCCCCTCCAGATCTTAAAACCAACCATCACACACAAACTTGACACCTCGTAGATTTTATGACAGTACATCATCTTTTCAGTCCTTAAATACTACAGCAATCTTATGCGGAATATGGTTCGTTATTTACTAATCGATCTATTTACTTGACTGACATATGACGTCACAATACACAGAATTCGTTCCCAAACGCTACAAGATATTTATAGATGTTATTTACACATGACAATTGTACAATTATTGAGTTCATTTGTCTTGTTCGACACATATAAGAGCCCTTTCTGTACATATGTACACGATACAAGACTTTGCTGTGACTTACGCAAACGATTGCGTGACAACATAAATGATTACAAGTAAAGCTATGATCCTCGCAGTTATGGACGTAATTTTAGCAATTGCGTAGAGAAGCCAGACGAATTCAAGACTTCAACGGGGTTTGAACCCATGACCTCGCGATAACGGTGCGACGCGAGGTCACGGGTTCAAACCCCGTTGAACTCCTGAATTTTTCTGGCTTTTCCACGCAAATTGCTAAAATTACGTCCATAACTGCGAGGATCATAGCTTTACTTGATTTCACATCCGCAGTTCAGAATACGATTTATTTCATATATCATTTCGTTCATAAATGATAGCGTTACACCTAAATACTCTAAACGAATGTCTGATGCATCAGACGATAGTCCAGTCAATGGCAATCACTAGAGGCGTCACTCCTATACGATCCTGTACCCAGTCTTCCTTCTCCAAACGTTGAATCACACCGCTAAGCCCGTTATCGGCTGGGAGGGTACACGAGGCAGTGAAAAGCGTTACAATTGAATGTGGAGCGACGTTCAAATCAGTTTACGAGCTGGCTAAGGGGGTGTTTACATGAGACCGGGAAGAACTCATACCGGCATGAGTTGGTATCGGCCTCCGTAAATTTCTTCTTCTGCGTTTACAGGAGACCGGCCTGACAATGAACTCAGACCGGTCTGACCTCGTCTCGGTTGCTGGACCGAGACGAGAAACTCTCATACCGGTCTGAGTTCGTACCAGTCTCATGTAAATGACAACAAATCTCAGACCGGGTCGAGAAATTTCAAGCCTGTATGCTTTTGGGTCAGCGACACATTTATTACACAAAATATATCATTTCGTTTCGAAACCAGGCACCAAGCATTTCGTCCCGGTTTCATGTAAACGGCTGCAAAAAATTCATACCGGTACAAGTTTATACCGGTCTGAGTTCGTCCTGGTCTCATGTAAATACCCCCTAAGTCAAAGCGAATTTAATTGAGTACGTCTAATAACTGCGAAATGTTTAAACGCAGCCTTTAGAAATACTTTTGTGTTAGCCAATAAAGTACTGCTCCGGTATTCACGTGAACCAAGCAACGAAAGTAGAATCAAAATTGCTTCCAAAGGTTTTACTTATCTTCAAATAACACTTGTTTCATAGAAAGGAGTGCGCTAAGGGATTGCCACTAACCAGTTTTTTGACACAGATATATAAACGGCGAGATCCACCGTAGTTTTTCATTAAATTCACTTGAGTTGTAATTTCAAATATATATTTTCCATGGTTTGCGTTAACAATGCAGCATCTCATTAGTTAATTAATTATTATGTTCAAAAACTTAACTTTTTAAAGCTGTCCAAATACCGTCACTTTACTGTAGTTCTTTTAAAAAAACAAGTGTTTAAAGGAAACTTCACCCGAAAGTTGTCTGGCGTATTTTCGCATATGCTTGGAAGTGAAAATATCGATGAGTTGAATTCTCGCTCTTGATCACTCTTGTCTATAGAATTACATAGGCGCTTGAATTAATTAATTGGACTTTTTCGTGACAAAGGAACCACTCCACTTATTCGATACGACTGTACGTAAAATACTATTTTACAACTTACGAGAAAATAAATTATACCTTCTCACTTGGGACTATGGCAGAAAAGATAATTAATGATTAATAGGAGGTTTTCACGTAAAGTCATCACGGCCATGCTAGTGGACGAAAACAGAAGATCTCTCATGACCTTCTTATGGTCGTCCACCAGAAGTCGTAAATTTCCCTATTGTTATTGGTGTCCCTAGAGGTTGGTTGAAAACATCCTATTGACATCATTTGTAACGAAGTATTCGTCCTCTCGCTAATGTCGTTTCTTGGCCACTCAAATTTTGTTGAAAGGAAGATTTTAAGTCTCTTAAAAATGAGACCTATGTTTTCTCATTGGGCAGGTTAATAGCATAGTTAATCACATGTCTTTGAGCGGCATTTGGTATAAATAAGCACGAGTACACTTTTCCGACTCAAAATTGAACGAGCTTGCAGAGCCAGTGCAATTTGCAGTCTGAAAATTGTTAATTGCTTTAATTTTATCACAAATTACACGAGAAATCATGTAACTTATTTGATAATAGACATGAAAAATACTCTATTCTGATTGGCTAAGGGAAATGCAGTTTTCAGGTTAGCAGAAAGGAGGTAATTCCCTGCAAAAAAAAAGGAATAAACCAAGCATCCTGATTGGTCAATGAGCAAACACAGCCAGAGATGCCAATCAAATGCGTGCCCTGGATGGTGCAACTTACCGCGCAATTTTTGCGTGAAACAGATGCCTTGTTTCTGCTTAACCAACCCGAATTTTTCATGTATATTATTAAGAAATGACATGATATTTCTCGTGCAATATAGAATAAACGAGCACTCGTAAATTTCTTCAAAGACTACAAATTGCACTCGCGCCGTGCTTATTAATTCCAAACTGCACTCGAAATCGTGAGATTACCTATACAAACAGGACTGCGTAATTTTTTCATGTATATTATTTGACAACAAACACAACAGTAAAGCCTGGTTTTCACTAGCGACGCAATGCACAAGTGCAAGCACAAGAGAGTTCGTGTCAAGTGAAAACGAACCACAATGCAAAGACGAGCGCGCGACGCAGAGACAAAGTTTCACTTCTTCCATGTTCTCTCTTACAACGCAACGCTGCAAGTGGAAACTGGAACGGAACTTTTTCATTGGACAAACATCACAGCTTGCGTTGTGCTTGCCTTACGTCCCGTTTCACACAACGCAAGCACAACGCACAAGGAAAAGGAACAAAAAATGATCATTGCGCGTGTGCTTGCGTCAGGCCTATTTTCACGGTGAAATAAGCACTTTCGTGCTTGCGTCGCTCGTGAAAACCAGGCTTAAGTTTTTATACGTAAATTCATACCATGAAGGGGCTCAAAAAGAATTTTCATCCTGGAAAAAAAACCTGAATATTGTTGTTACAACATGTAAAATAAAAAAAACTCGCATGCAAGCAATACTGGACTAACCTAATCGAAGAATACCATTTTCAGGAAAGGGTTTTTATTTTTTCGCCACTGATAATTATAGGTAATCACATGAGGCCGAGTACTATTAAGGATTAATTGCACAAGTGTTTTGGAAATTTTCCAAAACACAAGTGTAATTAATCCTTAATAGTACGAGGACTCATGCGATTACTTGTTTATCAATAAAGGGCAAAATTACTCTTGATTACCAAAAATGCCCTCGATTAAGAAAAAATGCCCCCTGTCTTAGCCAATCAGCGCTCAGTAATTTTGCCCTTTATTGATAAAAAAAATTATCGACCTTTTTCCTCCCGGCTGAAAAACCTGAAAATACAAATTATAATTGTGGTGACAATACAGGGCTATCAATAATTACATACTAGAAAATTATAACCACAACGGTAACTCTCTATTTGCAAATACCATGATACAACCCATATTGCTAACAATAAGCGTTGCGTGACGGCCTATGTAACATGGAGGGCTAATCTCCAGTTGACTCGTTTGAACACTGAAAGTGTACAGAAAACAGTGCCGCAATATTTATTGACATTGCGCCATACCTGTCTCCCAAAGAGATGATTCAGTGATTATTTACAGTAATTTACACAAACTGGCACCAACCGAGGCAAACGTACACTTGACGTTCAAGAACTGATCACTTGTGTGGCAAAAATGATTGATCATTTTGCTTGCGTGACTCTGCTGCCGTGTTTCCTAACTCGGAACTGTTCTCCTCCTCAACAATGGTCTCATTTTTCAGCGACGTTTCTATCATGATCAATTCCTCGTCGGACCCCTCCAGGTCTTTGTCTACGCTTTCTTCGCATTCAACTTTCTGTGCTTTTCGCTTGTCTCTCTCTTCTAGTTTGATCACTTCCAGCCACATTTTATAATTGTTCTCAATGTTCGTTGTTAGATCGCTCGTGATCTTAGCTCGCTGTCGACGTCGAGCCTTTTTCGATTTTCTTCGTTCGCCTTCGGGTTTTCGCATCCCTTCTTCGGTAGAGTCTTCGTCGTCGCTTTCCAAGTCCGAACTACTTTCCTCCTCCTCGACCCAGTGTCCGGGAAGGAGTCCTGCGTTGGCGTAAGCGTTGTAGAGTGGGGCGACCAAATGATTGATAAAGGACTCCTGCAATTGCGCTACATGCGGCTGATCACGGTTCATATAAGGCGATATTGGCATACCGCGGGTTAATTCGTCATCTCCCTGCAAGCAAAGCAAAACAGTCAAGGGATATTGAAAACGCTGTGTCGATATTACGTGCTACAGGTCAGGATTCCGAAATTACTATATTATTGGGAGTTTAACTATTGAAAATATAAAAATACAAATATAATTAAACCCTACATGGTTTTTATCCCGATCGAGCACTAACTACGGTTGTTCCATTACCCATAAATATGGTACCAAAGGAAGCCAATGGCGCCCCATTTGTTACCTGCCACTCTGTCAGTGTTGCTTGTTCTCCGAAACTGGTACAAGGATCACATGGAAACCGCTTTACCAGCAACACACTTCGAATCACCTGAGGAGCCTCTTTAAAATGACGTTTTGCGCTTAAGTAATTATTTCGTGATTATTCCAATACGTGATTATTCCAATATGGGAGGCGCGGTGGCCTCATGGTCAGTGTGCTCGACTCCGGATCGAGTGGTCCGGGTTCGGGTCCTGGCCGGGGACATTGTGTTGTGTTACTGGGCAAGACACTTTACTCTCACGGTGCCTCTCTCCACCCAGGTGTATAAATCATTTAAATGGGGTACCGGCGAATCTAATGCTGGCGGAAACCCTGCGATGGACTAGCATCCCATTCAGGGGGGAGTAGAAATACTCCTAGTCGCTTCATGCTACAGAAACCGGAGATAAGCGCCGGCCTGATGGGCCTTCTAGGCTCGTAGGAGACTTCACCTACCTACTATTCCAATATGTTCACATTAACGAAAACATAAAGACTGAAAGATTGCCTCTTGTGTGCTCAATTTGTCGTCAAAACCTTAAATTTGCTAACTTCACGTTGAAGTTTTGCCGAGGATGGACTTGGAGTGTATTTAAATGCATATCGTAAGAGCAATCAGTACAGTTTTTGACTAATTCACCCTACTGCTCTTTGTGGCATTGCCAAAGCTTTCGGCCGTGTAATTTGACAAAGACCATCAGCAAATTATCGTCGGCCGGGTGTCATTTCAAAGGTACTAATTTCTGATCCACCAACGTGCACATCACCTGTTCATAGAATTCCTCAACAATTCTCTCTGTCCAGCGAGTATGCAGGTCCCTTCGTTTACTGGGCCCTGAAATGTCCGCCATCTTAATGCAGATTTGCAAGGTTAGGAGACGATCAGCCTCTTGTGTCCAGTCCACCCCGCCACCTTCATTTATCTGGAAATTAACCACGACTGGTCAGCTTTTTAATAACGTGACATGACGTTCGCGCGCTTTTTAAACAGCGAAAAAAAGAGGCTCAGTACGCAGCTATTACAGCGGCTCTCGGGATTGGCTCAGAAAACAATGCACCAAAACAAACAACCAATCAAAGATGAACCCTAACCCTGAAAAAACAATGGAGCTGCGTCCTAAAGGGATCCAATGAAATTAGAGGTTGGAAAGAGCTGCGTCCTATTATCTCAAGAAAGGACGAGTCTCTTCACGTTGCTTGTGCACATACTTGCAAACGAAAACTAGGCTTAACTTTCCAGAAATTGCCTATGTTTTAAAAATCATAAAACCGATCGATGTCTTTTCAGAAATTACTGCTCTCGTGCGCGCTGTCAGTACATGCTTTTCGCTTTTTTCCACTGAATGAAATTAGTGAATTGCTTCACGTTGGTTTGGAACGGTCATTTTCACAACTAAAAAATGTGCTAGGAATCCGCGCTTGGCGTAAAAATAACTTTTTAAGTTTCCTGGCTGCATTGTGAGTGCATTACGTTTCTAGTTAAAAAAAATTCTCTTTAAGGAAATTCTTGGGTTGCATGTGACGTCACAAAAAAATTAAATACAAAACTAAAGAGCCTTTTGAGTTTTTATCTTGATCAGCTACAAGAGGTTTTAAAAATATATCTGTTTGCATGTTTTCAGCTCGGTACCGTGCTTCGTTTCGAAAACGAGAGCAGTTTGAATTTCAGAGTTTTTCACAGTGCGTGACACGTTGACGGCTTTCGAAAAACATGCCAGTCGCATAAAAACATCGATTTCCGTCGTGTTTTTGTCCTAAACAGCCAAAATACTAGGAGACGTGTCTATACGCTCTGACGAAGGGCTAACGCTCGAAACGTCAGCTTTTAGAATCTCTGTACGGTGGCCAATTTACATTATCAACTCCGTTGATAAAACTAAATTTTTGTATATTACTTC
>NC_090885.1:11808591-11843591 GCF_036669925.1 Montipora capricornis | reverse complement strand
CAAGGGAAAGGACATATAATAGCTATCGCACTTTTTCTTCCTGTCTACGTTATGCCTCAGCGTTATGGCTCTGCGTTATGCTTTTTGCGCTTTGGCCATTTGCGTTATGCGTCTTTGCGTGATGCCTATTTGCGTTATGCCTATTCTCGTTATGGCTATTTGCGTGATGGCTGTTTGCGTTATGGCTATTTACGTTATGCCTTTTTGCGTTATGCCTCCTTATGTTATGGCTATTTGCGTTATGCCGCTTTGCGTTATGGCTTTTTGCGTTATGCCTCTTTCCATGATGGCCATTTGCAGAATCGGCTTGTTGCCATTCAGCTTTGGATCGATACATTCATGATTTGGACGATTTTATTTCAATAATGATCATTAAATTTTGTCATAGATATACCTCCATATTTTCCATCGAGCATGTGCGAAGTACGTCACGCCCCACGTGATGCATTTACATCAGTTCGTATACGGATCAATACACAGCAGGCTCGCCCAAACGCAGTAGTCGCGTAGCTGAACGTATGGAGGTTATTTCCGAAAGTAAAACTAAAAGCATACATTCAAAGACTGCATGTGTCAACTGTTTTCACAAAGTCAGTGGTGTTGAAACAATCACAGAATAACAATTTCTAATATCACTTATCAGCACTATAAAATGGATTAGTAAACAATATTGCTTGCTTTCTGAGGGAAGGGCTGTGTGGTTTAGAAATATGTGCAAGGTCTATTCAGTTTTCGTTTGTTTTTAGCTATTGCCGATTAAGTTAACTTTTCACAATCTTTTTTTAACTGAAATTCCATCAGTTATGGAAGTTGCACATAATGCATCTCCCATGTGCTTCCTATGTAAATAGAGGTTTTGCATGGCAGGAACAATCGATTCTTTTTCCTATGGGAACAAATGTTCTTTCTAATGCAAAACATTTTCATTGTTCCTGCCATGCAACATGGCTGCCGTGAAAAACCTCTATACGTCTTGGAATTTGTAGCATAGTTGTTGGTTCAATGACTGTCCACAAATTTTAACTTGTTTCTATAACGTAAATTTTAAAATTTATTCCGTCTGCCACAGCGGGTATCATTATGTGATCAGCCCATGTTCCTTGCATAGACAACACTGTTAAAATATTTTAGCCATGGCTATGACCCTCTTGGGAAGCTGTCTTGGAAGTAATGAACGCCTGCAGCTCTTATTTCTAAATGACGATCAGCATCAGTACTGTACAACTGATATGATACGGAATTAAAGAAGCAATTAATTACAACACTGGCCGCCACCAACAGCTTAAGGTCTCAAACAATGCAAGCACAGTCTAGAGTTCATTCAACAGGTTATCAGACCCACCACATATTAATTACTGCTCTAGGGCCTGAGTATAATTCAACATCTCCAGATAATAAAGTCAAAGTCATACAAATTCTGGGTAACACGAACGCACCGGTAGCTCAGTTGGTTGAGCACCGGGCTGTCACGCGGGAGGTTCGTGAGTTCAACTCCAGCCGGACCAACACTCAGGGTCTTTAAATAACTGAGGAGAAAGTACTGCCTTTATAATTACATCTGGAAATGGTTACTCTCTCAAGTCCTCTCCGATAAGGACGATAAACCGTAGGCCCCGTCTCACAACCCTTCAATGTTCATAATCCTGTGGGACGTAAAAAGAATCCACACACTTATCGCTAAGAGTAGGGAATGTAGTTCCCGGTGTTGTGGTCTGTCTTCTGTTGAGTATCATGGTTGGGAGGGTAAAAAAGGGGCCAAAGTAATTGGCGCAAGCTGTTGTGGCGCTCTACCAGATTGACTGGCAAAGTTAATAAATTGATGATGATGCTGTTCAGGGTTTTGAATTAGTAATTACTCTTTATATTTTTCGTTCTCCTTTTTCTACGTTTTGTATAACGAATAACTTTTCTCGGGGTTTTCTTCGACACTTTTGCCGATTCAGTCTCTTACTCAGATTGCAAATGTGATAGAATACCAGGTCTACTACATCCTCCATTTTGCACACGTTGAGGAGTCAAATACTGATCAAGCAATTGCACATGACTCACAGATGCAGTGTACAGATTAACGCTGAGTAATCTCGGATTATTGAAGTGCTTTCCACAGTTTCTTTGGAAGCAACTAAAGAAGAAGAGTAGGGAAAGAAACAATCGAATACTAGTAAGCATGTACTTGTTGAGATGAGTAGTACATGTGACAGGACTGAAATACTTTGCCCTTTGCTGGACTCTGAATCATAACCGGGGAGAAAAATTTTAACGCCGTATCCCACAACCGCGCGCGGCCTTGGATGCTATTTCCAAATTCAACATGACAGAGGCGAGGTTATTTCTCGGCGGTTTCTACTTGAATGTTCATTCAGTAACAGGAAATGTGGGAGACACGGAATGATCTGTTGAGTTTTGGCAATGGAAATACTGCAGGAAATTTGGAAACCTAAGGCCGCGCGCGGTTGTGGGATACGGCGTTTAAATTTTCTTCCCAGTCCTCCAAATTACGTCACCAGATCACCTGGAAGTGAGGGCGATCTGTTTTTATTTAAGAAGGTAACTTGTGGTCAAAATAACGAAGAAGCATCGTTTCTGAGGAAACGATACAACGTAAATAGCCCCCCTAAAAGGGCATGAGGTTACTAGTAAAATAGTAAATTTCAGAAAGATTGAAGAAAATAAAAGGGAACCAAATAGCATCACATACTCATCACAATGAAAATTTTCCGAGTTCACTTCAACTTCTATTTCACAGCAAGTTGAAGCACGAATAGTTGGTTTTCAGAGTGACGTCATCTTTTGAATTTTTATTTAATGTAGTTAAAGATGACCTAGAAATCAATCGTTTGTCAGGTTTCAAGTTTCCAGTTCCGAGTTCATGACGTCTTTCGTTTCGAAAATACAGCATTTTGAATTTCCGAATCGTTACCTTGCCTGACACCATGATTACAAACCCATTTTGGTTACAACTATGAATGTCAGCAGGTTGAGCGTTTCAAGTAATTTAGGAGAGGAGAAGTGAACTCCAGATGTTTTCGTTGATAAGCGGTCCCTCTTTGATCGAGACTCCATACAAAACTCAATTAACAGGGGCACCCAACGAGAATATAGTTCAAAACCACTCAAACATAGCCTTGTTTACCGTATTTTAGTATTTAAACTGTAGATATAGGCATATTTTATCCCCTACAAATTTTGCTTCTGTTTGGATTTCCTAGCTGAAAGTCTAGTGGTCAGAAAATTATAGGGATGAAAACTTACTTTTTCGAAAATTTTTGCCAGAACAAAGGCTCCCGAAAATTCTAGGTGACCTTTTTAAGGTAAAAATCCGTTAAAAATGGGCAATTATACCATTTTCTAGAAGTTCGAAAATCCTAGGACAGGCAGGCAAGCAATAAATTTTACAACAAATGTTCCGAAAATTCTAGATCTCAAGTCGTCTTCCGAACAGATATTGTCCGAAAATTGACGTTGGGTGCCCGTGAATTAAGTTGCGTGAAACGCTTGGACAAATAACTCAGAACCGATGTACCGCACAGACAGGTCTGAGACTCGAAGATGTGGTTTATGAAAAACATTCCAAGTTCTTGGCTTTTTTTCATCTAGCGGTTTCACATTTATTTTTTTGGTTGCGTGACAGTAAAAACGATCTATTGCTGTGGTTATTAGTTCTACTTTTCATGTAAATAATTAAGCAATAGACCCCACGAGTTTCTTTTGTTTATAGGCTGATAAACCACGCGGGATGTTGGAAGAGCACAAGAAGAATTGTAAATCACGAGCCGCAGGCGACTGTTCTTCCAACATCCCAAGTGGTTTATCATGCCTCCAAAGCACAGAAACTTGTGGTCTGTTGCTTTTATATAATATAATCCGGAGGACGTGCGAAATTTCTATGAGTTTACTGGCGCAATAAGCCATGATGGCTCATTGACCAATCATCGCACTGATTTGGTTATTATATAAAGTGCAATAATATACATGTATATCAGAGAGACTTGCGAATCACGAAATTCAGCTTGACAATTAACGTAAAACATACTTTACGATGAAACACTGAAATTGATTGAACGCAGCTGGTACCACACGGTATACGTTCATTGCAGCTCTTGAAACTGTAGAAATGGACGTTTTGCTATATTATCTCTCTCACAGAAATATCTGAAAATGGGTTCTGACAATACTTTGTAACGAAATGCTTGAAACAGGAGTGAGAGCTGTGCCCAAATCTAAGTTCAGCTGTGTAAAGAAGTATTGAAAACATACGAGGGACTCACTTTCAGAGTGCGTGAGAAATGTCCACAGAAAGCACATATGGTTTGAGCTTAAGCAATTATTCCACCCAAAGATTGCTCAAAAATGTCCCAAACTTAACTTACTTCTTACTTTCTTACTTAACAGAGGCGATAACATTGTGTCATTGTTGCTATAGCAACAGTTGACAAAACATCCTGGAACATTATTTTGTGTTTGGGTTTGAATTCACGTAACTAACAGTTTCTTTCAGCGATGGTAATGAACTAGTAACTGGCTCTTTCGGATATCCATGGAGGAAAGGAGAGAAAAATAATACCACAATGGATAAGTAAATGCTTTCCAGTCCTCAGCACAATCCATCACACTACAGCATTACTGGTACTTTTAAATTTACAACACATATCAATTTTGACACACTTTGAGAAGCTAGTTATGCAGTTCCAAAAATCAGCGACTTGCCACAAATCTTATGGAAAAGGCATTGTTGTAACAAAAGCAATTAAAACCAGCAAAAGTGTTATCCTACCTGAGTCAAGATATTTCCATGGTCACTTGCATCAAATATTGGGAAATTCCAATCTGAAATTTGATCTAAAAGCTTATCAAGTTCTTTCGACTTGGAAAGCACTTTTGCATCTTCAGGTAAATTGCATTCCTTTTCCAAATCCTTTGTAGTTTGGTTCATGTTATTTTCCTCTCTGGTTGATGAAGAATTATGATGACACTCACAACTACAAGGCACAGATTCGTCCTTTTTGTCACTATTTTTGTCCTCTGGCTCATGCTCAGCTTGTTCCAGAGCATCTTTAACAAGCTGAGTTTCCTCCCTGCTAAGTCTTCTAAATACATTTGAAGTTGCAAACATTCTGTCTGGTGATTTTCTCATCATATTTGGAGGGGGTACAGGAGATGAACTCCCCCTGTCTGGAGACCGTCGTGGACTGAGCGGTGAGCCAGATGGTGCCATTTCTGGCGATAATTTTTGTATCATATTTTGAGAACTTTGAGCAGGAATACTGCCGCTGAAGCACGTAGGTCTGTGTTTGGCAATAGTCTCTTGAGGGCCATTTTTTGTACTTGTAATAGCACCCTCGGCCAAGGGTGATTTCTGAGGACTTTTATTAGCAGTAATAGTATTTGAATTATTGTGCTCAGTGAAAGTCACAACTGGAGTATTTCGCCCAACTGTAACGTCAGGATCAAGAGTTGGCATGCCAGTTGCCGAGGTTGTTGTTGTCCATGTGCTTGACATGCGCCTTCCTGTTGTATTCAGAGAACGCCGGATTCTCTGAAGTTGCAGAAGAGCAAACAAAGGAAAAAGTCAGAATAATAGGCTTGCTGTTTGTACTACCTACTTTGAACCCCTTCTACACACGAAGAATATTATTGATCATAATTAATAACACTTCAACCATCAAACCAAGGATGTGCTCAAATCCAGAGGGCTTGTAATACTCCTGTCAGGGTTTGTTAAAAATATTTTAGGATTTACAATTTACGATTTACGAGAGGCTCCAACACTTGGCTAAGTAGCCTGACTTCTGGCTGTTATACACAATTGTGGTCTCATTCACACAGAAGCCCTTCAAGCTAAACCTGCCAAGCCGACCACATGCTGGAAAGGTCAGACCACAACACTGGGAACTCCGTTCCCTACTCTTTTCAAATAGTGTGTGGGATCTTTAACGTCCCACAGAGTTAATGAACAAGGGCTGTGAGACGGGACCTCCGGCTTACCGTCCTTATACAAGAAGACTTGAAAGTCTAACCATTTGCAGATGTAGTTACAAAGGCAGAACTTTCTCCTCAGTGATTTAAAGACCCTGAGTGTGGGTCCAGCTGGAGTTGAACTCACGACCTCCTGCATGACAGCCCGGTGCTCAACCAACTGAGCCACCGGTGCACCACCAGGAAAACACAGGATTTCAGGGGATCTCTGTCAAAGCTAGTATGACATAAGAATGATGGGTTTAGCTACCTCTGCCAAAGAAGCCTGTTTTTCAAGGTCTGCTGTGGCCATTATTAGCTTAGATGACCAGAATCAAACATGATCCTTTGACAGTTGTTCAACCACCAAAACCACGTAGATCAGGAGAACAAAATTTATTTAAGGTGTCAAGTAATGTAACTAAGAAGTCTGCCATCACAAGATAACATTATTATTGTTAGTTCAGGGTCAGCTCACCCACTGCTCTCTTAAAAAAGCAATTAAAAGTTATAATTTACCCCAACCATTGGCAATGGCAAATCGTCTTTCAAATCTGGCTGATCTTTCACTTTGTCCTCCTGATGCTCATCACGAAACTTCTCTATGAGAGGAGTCATTGGAGACACAAAAGGACGTTGTCCCACATGAAATGCAGTGGGAGGTGCTATCATGGTGCTTATTATCTTGAGAGTGCTTGCTACATTTGGGGGCAAATTGGAATCGGCCAGCAAGTCTGATATCATCCCATGAGCCTCCCCTAAAGTTGTGCAGTCCACAGTGCCCTGCAATGAATAAAGAAACGATCAAAATGGCAATGCGGTCCCACAAATGATTGCTCAATCTCCTCGTAACTCTGCAATACTCCAATACACTTGAAAACAAAATATTCCAATTTTCAACAGCAAAATACATAAAATATCTATAACCACAAATACTTGATAAGCCTTTGAAATAAAATGGTGTAGGTATTAGAATATTTGTCTTGTATTAAGGTGTGATGTAGTAGTTGTAATGTCTGTATTTATTAAAATAAGCTTTAAAAAAATAACTCCCCTTCACTTTACCGAAATTTGGCAGCAGTTGTCGTCGACCAGGCTCACACAGTGGAGAGGTCAGAGAAAAGGCATTTCCCTATTACGATTCCCATCATTTCAAGTTTGTGTGCTAAATTTTTCCTCGACGAACGAAAAACATTTTCTGTGGAAAGGGACTTCAACGAATTACCATACAGAATATTCAGCTATGTCAGTTACAGCATCTGCAGTAGTTGTTAGCATTCTCTGGGGAAGGCTTCATTCCTTTACAGTTTTTGGGACTTTCTGCTTCGAGCAATATGAAATAAACAACGCGTGGCTTCCTGATTGGCTAATTTTCGACAGCTCTCTTAGCGTGAGATCAGGAGGCGGCATTCAAAATTCAGAGGGATGCATGCAGGCTCTCCTTCTCTCCCACTGCAGAGAGAGAGGCCTCCCCCTAGGCTAGGATAAGGAAACAATACAGTACAATAACTTAAATCAAAAGCACTATGGTGTTCAGGACCATTACAAACTATAAAATCTATTACAAAACAGCATGGAATGTTAATTAAACCTCTAGTAATATATTAATTTGAAGTATTTCTGAAACCAATTTTAAGAACATTTTAAGAACACTTTCAAGATGATTCGTCGCTAAGTATCCCTCAAATAAGAACAAGATCAGCCTTAAACCTGAAAAAAGTGTTCTTATATGGAGGTTATTACTGTATGCAGCTCTAACAGTACACAATATTGTTTTGGTACCATATATCATTATAGTGCCATGGTAGATGTCTTAGGTAACTAGCCACCTGAGAAAACATGTGGCTACTAACAAAATACTAAACCTAGAAAGACTGAAGAAAATAAAAGAGAATTGAGAAAAATTGGCTTCACGGCTGACATGTTGATCATTTTCAAGTTCCCTTACAACTTCTTTTTCACCACAATTTTAAGCATGCACTCCGAGTGTCTGACCGCTTTCTAATACAAAAGTTCACTGAAGTTAACTCCTCGCCGGCAGGGTTAGTATCTGGATGGGAGACCTTAGAAGTATACCACTTTGTGCCAGAAACACAGGACCAAAAAAATTCAATTTAAAGCTCAAATTGTGAACTAAGCAAGGAACAGATTTAGTTCGCCTGCTTTCTGCAAAACAAATATTGATGCAAAAGTAAATAAATATTGATACACAGCGTTTAGGAAGTGCAGAAGGAAGTTTTCAGGACGGCCGATTGAGAATAACACATTTTGCCATCAGCAACAAAATTTGCGACATGAAAACAACTGTACAGCAGTTACCATCAGAGAAAAACATTTTGGGAGATTTTTGCTACGTTCAATTTTTCTATTGTACTTTTGGCTGCACAAGTAAATCACAAAATTGAAAGTAACATCGAATTCAGCGGGGGCCGTGGTCAAGTTACTGTTACCTTGCGTGTTTACTCGCAAAACAAGGGTACACCTGTGTAAAAATGATGGCAAGACACCAGGTTTTTGTTTTTGTTAGTTTCGTTTTTTTGTTTAAATGTTGTAAAGCTTGACAAGAAATGTGCGAATTATACACAAAGATCACAATCGCCCAACTCTTGATCGAGGTTTACCATTGTTTCTGCAAAGTCAAATATTTAATCTCCTAGACGAGGTTATTTATCACCAAGGTAATTCCATCATTTTGGAAATAGCAGCTGCTTTATTATTCATCAGCGTCACAAATTCTTGCCGATTTTGGGGCTCATTTTGTTGAAACTCAAGCATGCTTCCAACAGACCTGTTTATTTTTGTGATTTATGCACACCCACTACCACAAAAAGAAATATAGATAATCCCTGTGTTCTTATTTTATCACTTAATTGTGCATGTATTCTCATTTTATATCTTATGTTTATTGCTTAACTCAAAATGGGGCTGCATTTCAGGGATGAAATAAATTATTTACATTTGGCTTTTGCCCTATGAAACCAAATATTTTTAAATTTAACTACCTAACCAGCTAGTAACACCAACAAATGCAGAACTTGTAGAAGGAAAATAAAGACTTCAAAAGTCACTGAATATTCAGTGATGTAACAGTGATTAAAGCAGGTATAAAAATCACTTGAATGTGACTGCAAATCATGTGGTTCTTAATCAATGCCCAAAGAAATTCTAAGCCTACTAAGTAAAAAACATGGTTTTGTGTTACATTACAAAAGCGACAGTCTATTGGGGTTCAATGCTGCAAATATCTGGAGACATTATTGAAAGGAAAAAATAATAAAAAACAACAGCCACACGCAAACCGTACTTAACACAGTTATTTCATGTCAGTGAAAATCAAGGAATTATTGGATTTCAAATCATTTTGGAGTAGCAAACACAAAACATGTTTTCTATAAAACGTAAAAGTAACTTGGTGGAGACAGGAATTACATTAAGTGTATTACACTGATCAGGACAATAATATTAACAGTGACAAGATTCCTTTATCTCTCTCAGCATGAACACAAAGTGTTAACAATCTGAATCAAAACCAGAGAAAGCCAGGATGAAAGAAAGTTTGATTTCATTTTTGATATGGATTTAGTACTTCCCCATTTCAATTTGATGGCACGATGTGTTGGTGTGATACATCTGCTGGATGCCAGCTGCTTTTCATTTACAGCTAAAAGCACTGAAGGCTGCAGTACCTACAATGCTGTGCATGTCAGTAATTTTCAAGAAATTATTAGAAAATGCCCCCAGGGTTGAAGGCAATGTGATCTGATTTATATACAAAAAAAATATTTTAAACTGCCTGATAAACAATGCATTCCAAAAGCTCTTGTCCCCCATTCCCTCAATCCTTTAAGGCAACAAGTAATGACTTTCAGATCAATATATTTATGTAGAGATTAATTTACATAAGCAAGTTCTGAAAGTAAACAATGAGAAGGTTTGGATTATAAATTGAACTTGACTGTGGCACAAATGGTGATAAATCCCTCCTCTCTTCATGACACACAAAACTATGACCACTTGAACATGAGATAACCCACAAGATTTGGCTTACTTAATAACATTGCACAGATGTTATTACTACTCACAAACTGGGATATTTTAGATTCACATATTTATTTGTTTACTTCTTTGTTCATTTAGTAATTTATGTATTTATTTAGTTATTTGCTAATAGTCAATGTGATTATTACACAAGAGTTTTGAAATATTTACTTGGTTTAGACGTAAATTGAAAAATTAACCTCAACACAATCACTTAGCTCCTTAAAATGAAATACCAGAAATCTCAGTTGTTATCCTTTACACAAGAACTGTGCGCAATAAGAAAACGTTTCTCACTGCAAAGTAATCACAAGGAAGGTTAACTGGCAACAACGCGTCCAATTCGTAATTAAGTTCTCAAAAAGTGCCATTGAAGACACAAAATCAATAATTACTGTTGAGGCTTTCAATAAGGATTTTTTTATCACAACCGCGTAAAACCTCAGCCGTGCTGAACTTCCACTTCCATCTTTTCAATGTTTTATCAAAATTAGCTGGGTGAAATATTAGCTTTGATCTGACAAAGTAAATCTAGCCTCTGACTTACAAGAAATGGACAGTTGTTGTTTACCGTCTATTACTTCACCAGCCGTACAACGAGATTTAACGAACATGTAGAGAGCTTAAAAGATAATACCCTGCCGTCTACAATAAACCACAGAAGATCGCCCCTTTGAAAAGAAATCAACTTTACATTGCTGAAGAATAATTTAGTCCCAGTTTCAATAATAAAAAAAAAACAGATGCGAAGGCCACAGCACTACGACTTTCACATTTCGGCTTGAGCATAGAGAGAGATTGGGAATAATTTCCATAACAAATGTCGACGAACCAACAATGCAATAATATATTGCACAACAAGAAATTGGTCAATATTGCAGGTGATTCCAAATAGCCTGCCTGGCTGCGTTACTAAGATTAGGGAAGGAAGAGAAATTCTGTCCTTTTATTCATATACATGTGAAATTTTGTCCGCAACCACCACGAAACATATCGAATTTCCCGGCAGATTGTACATTAAACATATTCAAGTTCAGAAAGACGATGACCCGATATTCTGAATGATTTCCATAATAGCGCTTATGAAAGTTTAATGCCTGTTCGAATGTACAACGCTTACATTGGGTTTCCTCCCAGCCGCTTGTTCGAACACTTCATCGCATTGAAAAGAACAACATTGAAATGAATCAGAGGGCGCAGGTCGCCTTTGATCAAATCTTTAAAACACGAACACCAGTTCGTTCGTAAAAATACAAACAGAAGGTACATTGTAAACAGCATTACAATAAATGTAGGGAAAAAAGGTAAATGGACGTCTTGTGTCTCAGTGATCATCTATTGTGAAATTGCACAAAATCTCGACGCCAAATCCGTTCTCGACCAAAACCTCAATTTGACAGGTCAAAGACCCTGGCTAGTTAAAAAATGCTCTTGGAAGCCCATTAATATAGAGATCGTAATCTATAGCTAAGGAAATAAACGTCGCATCGCTATAGGTCCCTCACCTTTGGTTGAGTTCCAAGCGCTGGAAGTGAGGGTCTTCTTCGACTATTTAAGCTGCTAGTGGAAGAAACACTTGACGTTCTTCTCCTTATTAAAGGCGCTTTGCTCTGAATGGATTCAACTGAAGTTGCCGTAAAACATGCTTGAATGTTTCTCGATAATATCAGCCCACTGAACGCTGAAAAATACGCCAGAAATGGCCGCAAAAAAGACGGAATATCGCGAAGGGTTATCCAGCATGACATTCGGGCAGTTGTCAAAAGTAACAACGCTATACTTGTGGGAAGAACTTTGAGTTTTGAAAATACAACTGTTACTAGACCAGCCATAACTAAAGTAAAGAGGAAGGTAGTTCTTAAGAAATCCGATCCACCGAGGATAACTTGTGTACAAAGCTCTCCCAGCAGACAAACAGGGAACACAGCATAGGAGAGCTGGCTCTTGCAGTATTTATGAATTAGAAGTTCGGCCCAATAAAAGACACAAACCAAGCAAACAAGCGGTAAAAAAACTGTAAAAATCCGCTGAACCACAGAGCAAATTCCGTGAAGTCTCCCCTCTGGCACTGAAGCGAAGACGAGCCAAAGCAGACACAGTAAGATAAACCCATTGCCAGATTCCACCGGCCCAATCCTCACCTTGCCATTCAAAAATGTCCAAGAAGTAAACTGTGGTTTGTCAACCGAAGCGACCGATGTCGTTATATATCCATTGTAGTTTTCCTTCTCTTTGTCTTTATGCTGAGGTTCTCTGAGAAGATTAAGCTCACCTGGAGGAGCCATATCAATTTATCCCATTCATGGAATTTACCAGTTACACAAAAGCCAAATTTCAAAGCATCCTATATAAGTCCACTGTACGTGCCATGGTTCGTTCGTTCGCTTCTTTTGCGAGCAAAAACGTCTCTTTCAGTTCGGGCTAGGAGCGCGTTGCATCCTGGGAATTTCCTTGACCAATCACAGCGTAGTATTTTATCAATTATTGTTGATCATTTGAGAAATTGACGTCATGCCTGTCACGCGAAGGCCGTCTATCCATCGAAAAATATGTCAAATTTTCTAAAGAAAATAAAAAGACCGTTTCCTACGCAAGTGATCTTCCTTTTTAGCTAAATTAAGCCCAGTGTTACGCAAAGCGTTCGTTGAAATGGGGGAGTTATTAATGCAGTTGGAGAGAATAGATTAGGAATTAACATGATAAATTCTCATGCATGCAAAACAGGTCACTGCAAACTGATCACAATGCAATTTGTGTTTTTCAGTACGGCGACAATCGGTCTCCAAGGTGCGAAGCAGCCGCAAAAGGGACAATTCTTTATTGTACAAAGTCTCCCGGCCGATGTACAATTAAAAAAATTCAATCTTCTTTGACAAAAATTAGGGCAACCTAAAAAAATAGATTCTGGTACGTACCCTACAGGAGAAAATTGGCAAATTCAACTTCAGACAGGGGAATTGAGCAATTTGAAGTTGGTTATCAATTTATAAAACTGCTGAAACTGTAGAAATATCTGAGTAATTTTGACGATATTCGCTTTGAAAAACGGACAATTTGACAACGTTTACCGCCAGAGCATCGAAGAGCTTTTTCTTTAATTCTTTGGTTGTGACCTCAAAATATTGTGGGCCTTTTTAAAATCATTGCAATTCACCTTTTTTATATTTCCGGAAACAAACGAAATAATGCGACGTTAAAATAAAGGTTAGAAGAGATTCAAATAAGATCCTCGTTTTTATACATTTAATTATGAAAAAATAATAATTCAAAACTGAGAATTTTGCCGCAAAAACGTGTTTAAAATTGAAGCAATCCTAGCTACTGTGCGCAGCAAATACACAAAGAACTGGCCTCGACTTTCGAAGGCAGCCTTGGAAAATTTTAGGCAGCCAAAACTCTCGTTAATCTTTGTGTCAGTCAAATTTTAGAGCTTCACTGGCCCTGCGCGCCGACCGCAGATATACGTCGGTTTCTACTCGGTGGCCTCGTTCTGTCAGTTTCCAAACCGTGACCGAGTTTGTGCTTACTTAATTAAGCAAAACTGATCATAAATACTGAGACTGAGAGCTATACTTCGCGTAAATGAGTGAAATATGCTGGCAGATCTTGATCCCATTGAGGGAAAAACATACACTGGTCGCTGAAAAATCTATCATCAGTACTCAAGCAAGGGCGAGGTCACTGCTAAGTGAAATTATATTGACCTGCTCTGATTGTGGAGGGTACTTAACAAGCTTGGGCGACAAAGTCAAGCATGAATGTATTTTATCTGAATCAGTAGCAGGCCCTCATTGACGAGAAAAACCGTCTGTCATCAGGCAGAGGAAGAGAAAGGGTTAAGGAGTAGTTACAGGCCAAGTAATTAAACGTTTCCAATAATTCATTGGAGCATCCGAAATAAATGACAGATGACACTGAGATGAAGTATTGAGATTTTTTGTGTTTGCGCCTTTCGGGCCCGTGGGTGCAGACGGGTTCAAACGGAAGCATATGTGTGTGTCCAAACGGAGTGGATTTATGCCATTAGTCGTCATAAATGTGCAACTTGGTTTGTTTTGATATCCGAAAATGAACGCAAAGAAGGAATTTGTAGATATTTCATGGCTCCGTCCACGTAGCCTGAGTATCAGGCTTTTCTTAAATCGGAGAGGAAACGGAGAGGGAGAGGGAACGAAAACCTCCATCCCTGACCACCTACCCCTCAGGAGCGTACGTACAGTTTTTCGATCTATCGGCATCGAATTGCATTCGAAAGGAATCACACTAAAGATTAAATTTCCACAATCATCAGTCACAGGAGCCCATAATGTAATGGTAATGGTTCCTAGCAGTCATGAACGGTTAAAACAACTTTTTAACTTTAACTTTTATTCATTTATATTGCGCAAGTATCATCATCATCATCATCCGAAATGGCGACGCGCCATCAACCCGTCAAGCCTCGTCAAGGTTGCTTTACCTGTACATGTGTTAAAAATGGGGAATTTCTGGAGAAGGGTGTTCTCAATCTTCCCCCCCTCCCCCCCCCCCCCCATTTTTTGTGTAAATGACTTCTTCACAATCTTCTTCCGAATTACGAGACCGGCACTAAATTTCACGATGCCCGTAAGGCGGGCAAGAAAACGAAAAGGAACTTTATTTAAGATCGATGAAAATGATCCGATCATTTAATTAATGATCTTCTCTCGGATTAACTGAGCGAAAAAGGAAAGCAAATGAGAAACCCTACGATTTTATCGTGAACGGTGGGAGACTCCAGCTTAAAACGTCTGTGTCAGTGCGTTGAAGCGATTTGTCTTTGATAATCACATTTTGCTTCTCGGTAAGCTCAGCATTCAGTATATGCCATCACTTTAGGTATTTATCTCTAGGTTTAACTCTATAGTGACGACGGCGGCTACATACCACAAAATAATACTGTCCAATCAGTGAGCAAAAACAAAGCTCTCTATGTACGTCCTACACGAGCTTCCAACGAGCGTTTTTCATTTGATGTGTACATTTCTATGCCGTCCTCCGACGTACATTGACCAAATTTGAGTTTATGTGGACGACGTGACCATCTGACTATAAATTTTCAATGATACACAGCTCTCACAATTTTATTTCAGGAATTTCCATGCCGGGCGACTTGGAGTAATAGCAAAATTATTCACGTCGTGACAATAATGGGAATGCATGATAATATTTTTAGACAATGTTCAGTAGCAGATCGATGTCTTCGTCGTCATTGGCCGTTTTTATACTAGAGACGCATAATCCGTCCAGACGAATCATGCGTCTCTTATGTTATCCGTCTGGTGTAAAGACGGGACGAACTATATGAGACGCATAATTCGTCTTGGACGAACTTGGGCAAACATTTTTTCTGCGTCTGTTAAATTCGTCTAGTATAAAGACGGGCAATAGACGGATAATGCGTCTGGACGAACTTTCCAGTTTAGTCCGTCTTCGAAGACGAACTAAAATAGATTCTTCGTCCAGACGCATAATGCGTCTTGTGGCCGTCTTTATACTATACGAATTTCACAGACGCAGAAAAAATGTTTGCCCAAGTTCGTCCAAGACGAATTATGCGTCTCTAGTATAAAAACGGCCATTGCTAATGGTCCGTAATGCCAGGAAGAAGTGTAAATTAAGCGGCATTATAAGTGGGTACAGTTGGTCATTGTCTGTTCTAAGCGATCTTGTATTTTTCAGAGCATGTTAATTTTTAATCTCTTGCAATATGATGTTAGGTTGATGACAGTGCAGGAATCGCTTATCCGTGTATTTCAGTCTTAGTTATTATTTAGTTGTTAAGTTTTGTTAGGTGTGAGTGTTCGTGTACGTATTAAATAGATTGTGCTTTTTACGACGTTATTTCTTTGTTTTCTTCTTTTTGCTTTATATGGGCTACAACTTTCAAAAATGTTCTGTACTGATTCAGTCTAGACTACTCTTTACTGTAGCCTTTTGAGACCTTTGTTAGAATATGCTTTTGAAACCTGGAATCCTTTTACTAAACGCAATATTGATAAATGATTAGAGCCATCTCAGAGAAGGGCAACTAGATGGTTTTCTAAGTCTGATGATTATGACACTAGATTATCTAAGTTAAATATATAGACATTATCTATTAGGAGATCCAAAGTTGTATTTTTATTCAACTTAATAAATTTACATCATGATGAAGATGTATCAGATAAGCTTTTATTTTGTAAAGCCGGCAAAAAATATAAGATATAATTTAAGGAAAAATGACTCACAATGCCTTGTACCTAATCTCAGTAGAACTAATGCACTTAACGAATGGAATAGGTACCAAATCATATTAGGGAATCCAAAAGTATTTCAAATTTTAAAAGTGATGTTTTAAGTTTTATTAGAGATAATTAATTAGTAAATTGTTTATTAGGGATAACTAATTAGTAATTAATGTGGGGCATCTTAAGTATGGTGCAAAAGCGCTTTTGGATGTTTTTTTCTTTGTTGAGCAGTTCTGAATATTATCTTTTAGTGGAGTAAATGTAGTAAATAAATATATTTATTATATGGAGGAGATTGTTTTACTGGAAACTAAACCACTCGCAGATTCCATACGCCACTTCATCCGGGACCCGAGTGGCGTATTTTCCATATGTCACCTTTGTGAGTGTCGTATCGTTCAATGACGTCACGATTCCCGCCTTTTTTCCCGTATTTTTTTATAAAGCTCAGCCGTATTTGTAAAACTTGACTACTTTGAAACACAATAAAATCGGAAATATTCAATATTTAGTCTCCATGTAATAAAAAGAACATTACACGTTGGCTCGAAGATATGAATTTTATGTTCTCGTGGCAACGAGTCGTTTATGTTCTTGCTACTCGAACATAAAATTCATATCTTCTCGCCACCGTGTAATATCCTCTCTATATATAAATTTTACAAGCGACGCAAGCAAAAGCGAGTTAAAGGTTAAGTAGTCCATGCTGAGTGAAAACAAACGTCGACATAAGCATCAAAATCAACCATGGCCTCCGAAATTACTTTTCTTTCAAATGCTCAGACACGGGGAATCTGGAACGAGTGCTTTAAGTTGGCCAGACGTAGAAAATTTCCTGTTTCTTTTCCGACAAAGCAAGCGAACACAAGCATAAGCACAAGGAACTTGAAAGGAAAATATTCGACCCTTGCGCCACAGGGAGCAGTGCAGTCCTATTTGACCGTTTTCAAGTTAAATTCCCCCTTACAATTGCAGAGCGAATCGATCTTGTTGACTCTGAATCACCGTACGTGATCAAACTACACACAAACGATCGTGTCATGGTTGAAATCCAATCCACGTCAATGTTCGGCGCCCTTAGGTCGAAGAACTCCGGAAAGCGCCTTTCCGTACGAGGCATGAAGTGCCGAGAGTACAAAAAGAGACAAGGGATGAAACTGACCACCAACGTGACTGGTCCAATGTGGACCGGAGGATACAGGTGACGGAAATGTGTCATCAGTTCTGAGAAGATGCATAGAAAGTGAAATCGACCGTTATTAATTCAGCTAGCTGGGACTGGGCTGGAAATAATGCATTTTCATCCAAATTTCAGCGATTTATGGACGATTTAAAATTTGACCGAAATCGCTTCATGATCCCAAATTTGCAAAATCCTTCGACGCTCGCTTACAACAAATTTTGAGGCGGCTGGTCAACCGTTCACTTGAGCCTCGATACGGTGAGAGCAAATAAGTGAACGGCTGGCCAGCCGTGTCAAAATTTGTTGTAAGCGAGCCTCGAAGGATTTTGAATTTTGAATATTTTTCGCTGTTTCTAAGCAATGGATTCTCGCTGAGATCGATTCGCGCTGCAATTGTGCGGTTAATCAGGGGCACCCAACCAGAATATATGTTCAAAACCACTTAAACCTAGCATTGTTAAACGTATTTTAGTATTTAAACGGTAGATATCGGCATATTGTTATCCCCTAAAAATTTTTCATCTGTTCGCATTTCCTAGCTGAAAGTCTAGCGATCCGAAAATTATAGGGATCAAAACTTACCTTTTCGAAAATTTCAGCCAGAAAAAAGGCTCCCGAAATTTCTAGGAAACCTTTTTAAGGTAAAAATCCGTTAAAAATGGGCAATTATACTATTTTTCAGATATGCGAAAATCCTAGGAGAGGCAGGCAAGCAAGAAATTTTACAACAAATAGTCCGAAATTATAGATCTCAAATCGTCTTCTTAACAGATATTTTCCCAAAATCGACGTAGGGTGCCCCTGGTTAATGGGCCATTTCCGAGTTCATGTCTGCCTCCTCTTCAAAGCGAGTCTAAGCGCGAAGTTTTTGTAATGGTAATTAGTTCTACTTTACATATGAATGAAAACTAATTTCAAAACAAAAACTTCCCATTTAGACTCGCTTTGAAGAGGAGGCAGACATGAACTCGGAAATGGTCCATTAATATGCTCCCTGTGCTTGCGCTTTGTGTGGCATCCGGGAGCTTGAAATGTGTCCCATCTTCACTTGCGGCCTTGTGTGAAAAGGAGGTCTTCTTCCACGCGGTCGAGGCAGTCATTTCGTTGTAAAGCGAGGCTCTCCTCAAAAGTTTGGCGCTTTTATTTATAGCATCTTTCCTGTCTCGCTTTCAAGCGTAAACACTATTCTCTACTTTCATTAACCACAACTCATAATTTTAAATTGCGAAGCGTCGGGCGAGTTTTGGGAGTTTTGTCGCAATGGCCACGGAATCCGCCGAAACTTTGTCGAGCGAGTCTCTTCAGCAACAAATCATAGAATCTGAGCAAGTTTCAGCGGCACAAGTTCTCCAAAACGCCATTTCAGGGAATATTCCGTCAACTATTCAAAGTATTTCGCCGCAAAATGGGGGAATCACCTCAGTGTCTGCTTCATCCTTGCCCGAGACTATGACTACTTCTGAAGCGATAATGGCGACTGAAAGCATTTCAGTTACAACGCAAGGCACCTCCTCGACTCTGGGAACGCAAGAAATCATAGAGGCCAAGTATATTCCACATGTGCAAGTTCAGCATCAAGAGCCTGTCGCCGGAAGTCAGGAAAATTTAGTTATATCCGCTGAAAACGTTGCAGTTGCCACGAGCTCCTCGCTTGAAGTTTCTCCGCAGATAGCGAATTTGTCTGCAGTCGCAACGAATTATCCCTGGGCAGCGAGACTTCATGACTGCGAGTTGATAGGGGATTCCTATCGGGGATATGTTACGGATGAAGTGGAACTCGACCTGATTTTGACTTTGCACAAACAACACACCAATAGTTGCTGGGGAACGAGACAGTCTCCATCATCGGCCAAACCTTCCATTCGCTTGATGTGGAAATCGCAGTATGTACCATATGATGGGATTCCCTTCTTAAATACAGGTACGGTAATCCGCAGTCTTTCCACTGACTGCATCCAAAACAACCCCAAAAGTAGAAAATATGACAAACCAGCTTTTTTTAGCTTTTATAAAATATTTTACCTGGGGTCAATCAATGTGATCATAAATGAATGAAGGGGTAGTTTCCAAAGAAACTGTGGTGCTGCGTCGGTGGGGAAGTAGTATACAAAAATTTGGTTTTATCAACGGAGTTGATAATGTAAATTGGCCACCGTACAGAGATTCTAAAGAATCTACCTGCCGAGACTGGAATATTTGGCGACCTTCTTTCCCGCAATGTGATCATAGTTCATGCAGTCGTTAAGCCGTTTCTCTTTCTTTGTGTGACTTGAACAAAAACCTTTAATAGGTCGAAGAGCAACAGTCATGGAATGTCAATATGGACCGCGAAGAAAAGGGGCTGTGAACAAGAAGCAGCTGGATTACGATGAGCACGGTAACCCATTGAAAAGGCATCGGCCTACTTGCCCGGCCAGGATTTATGTCAAGAAAGTACGCAAATTTCCTGAGTTCAGGATAGATCCAAACCTGGAAGGAAAGAACGTCCGCCAAGCTCAGGAGAGAGCACTGACGGCATTAAGGCTGGCAGGAGTGAACGTTGGAGGAGAAGAGAGGTGATAAGATTGATTTGAATTACTTTCTTCTTATTGTTGTTGTACTTACTTGTTAACTGGCGGAGGGGTTGGCGCAGTGGTAAGATCTCTGCCTTCCAACCCTAAGGTCCCGGGTTCCATTCCCGGTTCTGCCGAGACTGGAATATTTGGCGACCTTCTTTCCCGCTAAAGTTCACTCAGCTTTCCATCCTTCCGAGGTCGGTGGAATGAGTACCAGCATGCATGGACTGCTTAGAAGTGGCTGCAATTTGCGCCTGTATATGCTTCCAGTCCACTGGGGGTAAATTGATCATTGTAAAGCGCCATTGAGACGTTAGTGATAAGGAGGCTATATAAATGCACCACTTTACTTTTTTTTTTTTACTTTTTTTCTGTGTTTATTTTCTTCTTATCTCTTGATACGACACCATCAGGGGTTTTATTAGAAGCCGGGACCCGGGTACTAGCACATAGTACCCACCTTTGCTCAACGGAGGACTCAAGACCAAAAAGCCAGACTATATAATTAATATAGGGGTGCCCGCTTACTCTTTCACAAGGTCACTTCTACTTTTTTTTTGGCATTTTTCACTTTTTCTTCTCCAGGGTGTGGCAGCTTGGAGGGTCACCTTGCAGATGTTGCATTATCAGAAATTATTTTGAGTTCACCCATTGACTCCTCAACTGCCATCCTTCATGTGGAAGCGTCTAGTTTCAAGGGTTTTCCATTTCAAATTATTCAACAACATTCATATAATATTAGGTCAACAGACCTAATATCATATGAAGAACCCGCAATAACCCTTCCTGCTCGGTTTTGAATATTTTTCAGTTTAACTTTCAATTGCTTACCGCAAGTATCCCACAAAGGCAAATAGTAATCAAAGTAAGGTTGTATAAGTGATTTATATAAATTTACGAGGGATACCTAAGCAGGACGAAAGATTGAATTCTTCTCAACTCTCCTACACCAGTGCATGCCTTTTTTCAAACGAGTGTCAAAAGTCAGCCTTTCATCTAAAAGGACTCCCAGACATTTTTATTAGAGGGAACGTATGAAACCAGATTATTGTCAATGTAGATAAGATTAGATAAATCCCCTGACTTATAATTCAAATTATTTATTGAGCCAATAAGCATTAGCTTAGTTTTATTTGGATGGAATTAAAGCCCATTAACAGTGAGCCAGTTACTAAGAGTTTCTAAATCAGAATTTAAATTATTGGCAAGTACCTCTGCATCAAAACCAGTGGCAAAGATTTGAGTATCGTCAGCATATAAACAGGGTGTAGTAAATTCCAAGCAGTTTGGTTTAAATCATTAATATAGATAAGGAATAGCAAAGGGCCAAGGATAGAGCCTTGGGGAACTCCACAGAGTATGTTTCTTGGAGTAGATAAGCATCCATTTACGAGACAATGTTGTTTTCGTTCAGATAAGATAAGACTTAAACCACATTGATCAATTCTCTCTCACTGACTCCATAAAACTGGACTTTCTCTAGTAAAATGGAATGACCAACTGAGTTGAAGGCTTTTTGAATGTCAAGAAAAACTACTCCTGTTAATTTTCCCTCATTCTTATTCTCAAAGTAAAATCTATAAGTCTCACACTTAGGAGTCAGTGGGTTAAATTGTGCAACAGCCCACCTGGTAATCATGACTGCCAATGATATTACATGTGGAACATTTCGTTTTGCCAGACCTTAACCTTCAGTGTTCCAGCTTGCCTTGCAGCTAGCACCAAGACGCCCCCATTTGAAGAGTAAAAATAATTATCTGGCATTAGAGTAAAATCTGTTCAGTCTCCCTCCTAGGAGGAGTCATTGGTTTAAATAATTTGAAAACTATTAATTTTTCTCTTCAAAGAGAAACCTTGTCAGGAGCGTCAGAATTCTGAAGCAAATTTGCAATAGTTATGCCTAGCATTGCTAATAAATCTAAGCACCAGCTACACAGCTACACACAACAATAGAGTTAGCATCAGGGTTCATTTCACTTGTATTTAGGGTTTTTAAATTGCTTATGTTTACTTGAAGAGCTTAGTTTGGGGGCTTAGTTTGTGATGTTTATTGCCTGTATTTCTACAAGAAGGCACAAATTATGCTAAATGCAAGGAGAAGGGAAAGAGGGTTAACTACATGTACATGATACTTGTTGCCTGCATAGGAGGTAGTTTGGGGTGTTTTTCAAAAGGCTTGCCATCAGTACCATCAGTTTTTCTGAAACTCCCAATTCCAGTCATGTGTGACACACAGCTGTTCAGTGTCAAGTGCAAGTGTCAAAGTGAAAGAAAGCCAAAGACCATTCTTATCCAGACTGTTATACTGATAGATGCACACCTTCATTATGCAGGTCAAACCTTGATGCTGAGAGGTCTCTTCAAGAGATCATTGACAACAGGGGGATTTCTTGACTGAATCCACTCATAGTTTGATTGATATGATTTTAACATCAGCCAATCAGGAAACCATTTGCTCAGTCCACTGGCAAAAAGAGTTTTAGAAGTCTGATTCAAGGATTGATTGCAGGCTTTTTTTTCTCATGGAAATTGAGAGGGTGCTTGGTAATAATACTGAGTCTTAGCTCTGTTTAATTTGTAGTATATAAGTTCTGTTTGGTTCTCGGATTCATCACTCAATGGCAATCTGCTTTTCTTGAATTTAGTGCAGTGCAAGAAAATTAATAATTATTGTATTAAACTTCTTGGTGAAATTAATGTGTGCACCAGGAGAATCATATTGCTTATAGTCTCAACTAGCAATTTGATCAATATCAATAGTTTTTCACATTCCCCCAGGTACTATGTTCAACTCCCGTTGCCGATAGCACATGAATATCATGATATGGATGACATTCCTTTGGATCCTGATGAAACTGAAGCTCAAGGACAGCGCCTCAATCCTGATGTCATGCATAAGATCCGTGAACTTGTTGCAAGGGGAGTTAGTGGTATTTATGTCGTCAAGCACTGCTTGAAGGAGTACGTGGAGAAGGAACTGTTTGGAAATATGGAACCACCTCCCCGGCATAACAAGTCATATTTCCCTACCATTATTGATATCCAGAATCATATTCACCAGGCACAGATGGCGCTAGCTACTGGAAATCTCTTACCTCTTCCACCAGTGAGTGTTGAGGTTGTTTAAAGGTCTTGTAAGGTTTATACAGATCACAATGTACTTCTATATTCCATATAGTAAACAGTATAAATTATTATTAATTTTGTTTCTTTTAGCTGGCAGAGCTCCCACATACTTCACCCCACTTAAAGGAAAAGACACGTAAACGGAAGCACACACCAGAAAAACTCTCTCAGTCATCTCAAACAACAGCGGATGCCGCAATTGCTAGCATTCAACAGCAATACCAGTCAGCAGGATTAACTGCTCAGGATCAAGAGCACATAATTCAGCAGGTAAAGTGTACTTTTAGGGGCAGATTTATTGGAGAAGAAGTCTTGATCAAGCTGGGTAGCTAAAAGTAAAATGAATGATACTGTAAAAATAATTTTAATAATAATAATAATAATAATAATAATAATAATAATAATAATAATATTTATTTATTATCTTGTGTTCAGATAATCGATTCTGCAAAGCAGAAATTTCATATTGTGGGACCACATCTTAAATTTTTTACCCCTTAACTGTGAATTTGATTCCAATATCAATCCTGTTAATATTAATTTTTGTTCATTTGGTTGAAAATTATTTTCTTATCTTGTCAGCTCACTCCAGGTTGAAACACCCTACCTGGTCAGCAAAAACATTCTAAAAAACTAAAACTTCTTTACAAAAGAATTTGTCCCTTAGGCATTCTGAAAAACATTCTGAAAAACTTTCTAATTTAATCTATTCACCACAATTCATGGCGTGGCAGGGGAGAGGAACAGAACTTTCGTTCCAATTGACACCTAACCCCTATATCCATAGATCAGACCACAACACCGGCTACTCCATGCCCTACTCTTCTTGAATAGGGTGGGTTCTTTAACGTCCCACAGAATTTATACCCAAGGGACCTCCGGCTTATAGTCCTTATCCGAAAAGAATCGAAAGTCTAGACATTTGCAGATGTCATTACAAAGGCAGTACTTTCTCCTCAGTTATTTAAAGACCCTGAGTGTTGGTCCGGCTGGAGTTGAACTCACAACCTCCCATGTGACAGCCCGGTGCTCAACCAACTGAGCCACCAGTGCACACTGAAAAATTAAAACTTCTTTGCAAAAGAATTTGTCCCTTAGGCTACGATAAAGCTACTAGTCTTTTCTAAACATATTTGGTGCCAAATAATGGGCCTTTCTAAAGCCTTGAAAACCATACTGCATCTTTCAGCCAAAGCTTTTGATTTCATTTAACAGCTTTGTTTTGCTAGCTGGCTTCAAGATGTAGTATTCTGCCATTTTTATGGGCTGACATTGCAAATTACTAAAACCTGTAATGATAAATATTATATTAACGCCCACGTCGCCAGTGGAGGGTAGGTGCCCAGGAAGCCTGGGGGCTGCAACCGCAGTCACATCCCCAAGGCGCTAGAACACCCGACTGGCCTGCCCAACCCGCAACCAAGCCACGAGCCTCCCGCGCCAGGCCCCCCTAAGGAACCCGTCACACTTGAGCCAGATAGCTCAGTGGAATAATAATAATAATAATAATAATAATAATAATAATAATAATAATAATAATAATAATAATAACACACAAAAAAAAAAGAGCACAAAAAAAAAGAAAGGGGGGGAGAGGGAGGGAACGCCGAGAACCACTAAACTCCTAAACCGACTCACAACGCCACGCCAACAAACACGCTGCAAGCACATTGGACAACGCATGCACTACGCAGGAATACCGCTGAACCATGTCAGCCCCAGGGCTCCCCCAACCTAAAGAGTGCTGCAAACGCTACAAAAACGCATAACAACGCTAACAAACGCCTGCAAAACGCTACTGACCGGACTAGCTCCCGGTCGTGAACCATGTAACTATAACAAACGCTACAGAACGCACCAAAACGCTGAACAACGCTACCAGACGGCCAAGACACTAACAACCGCCTGCAAAACACTACTAACCAGACTAGCTCCTAGTCGTTAACTATGTTAAATTTTATTTAACTATATTTAACGCCCACGTCGCCAGTGGAGGGTAGGTGCCCAGGAAGCCTGGGGGCTGCAACCGCAGTCACATCCCCAAGGCGCTAGAACACCCGACTGGCCTGCCCAACCCGCAACCAAGCCACGAGCCCCCCGCGCCATGCCGAAGGGATCTCCGGGTAAGAAGAACCCGGAGCAAGGGGGCTCGGGGCAACTAGGCCTAAGCCCCCGATAGCCCAAACCTGAGGCACCCACCCCCGCTGGTAACCAGAGAAATCCACTACCTGTTACGCCACCAGCTGGGAGGAAACACGGACAATGGAACTAACTGGAGTTCTGATATAGATCTGGTATGCCTCGCTCGACCAACGCCCCAAGGTTTTGATCAGGTGATCCGGAACACCACGTGCCGCTGCAGTGGTCGCCGCCCCAATCCGGAAACTATGGCCGGAGTAGGCGCCGGAGTACCCAGCCCCATGTAGGGTAGACTGCAAAAAGGATGATAGCTGCTGCCGGGTAAGAGGACGACCATCACTAAACAAGAGCAGGGGCCCTGGAGCAGACCCACGCAGAGACAAGTACGTGCCCAACGCTGTTATGGGGCACACAGAGCCCGAGCCACGCCCCAAGTAGATATCACAACCCGCACGGAAGGGGTCTGTCTTGGAACACTTGATACGGACTTTGAAACAAGAGGGATTCACCAAGGAGTCCGCTTGCAGGTCGCTAACAGTCATATGGGTGTGAGGATCAAAGGCCGAGTTGACCGTGAATTCGCCCGCACGCAAAAACCCAAAAAATGCCAAGCAGCACGCAGCCCACAACATCACATGGTCTCTAGTAGACAGGTCCAAAGAGCACTGAATGACCTTCAGATGATCAACGGTGATAGGTAGGCGCCTGGGTGACACTGGACCTTGAACTCGCTTAATACCCCTTAGCAGACGCTGCAAACGAAGACAGTTGACTAGCGGGTCGGGAAGGCCATGGTCAATGTGAAGGGAGCGCACTGCTGATAGATAGACCTTGATGGAGGAATGGTTCAGGTTGTCGGCCAGGAAGGAAGCAAAGCGCATGAGAGTCTCCTCAGTGGCTGGGGGGATGGAGCCATCCTGGTTTGCACGACCATCCTGGCGGCAAAAGTCTGTAAATCGACGTTGGGCGGATCGGTACACTCGTCGGGTGGAAGGTGCAAGACCTTGGGTAAGTAAGAACCGACACTTCTGAGTCAAGGCATCTGAAGCGCTGCCAGAAGGGAAGCAGGAATAGGAGACGGGGTTGGGTCGGCCTGTGGCTCCAGGCGTCTGAACCGCTGAAATTGGAATCGAGAGAGTGCATCAGCAACTGGATTAGCTTTGCCTCGAACAGATGAAGCTGTAAATGAGAAGGAATGATGGATGGCCAGCATAGTCAAATAACGCAGCAACACCATTAAGTTTTTGTCCCGCGAGGTGCCAGACTTAAGTACAGCCACCACAGACTCGTTGTCACAAAAGAACTCGACCCGCCGAGATACCCACTGACAGCCCCACAGATAGGCTGCCACTACAATTGGGAAGAGCTCCTTGTACGCTATAGATGAGGAACTTTGTGCAGCTGACCAGGCACCAGCAAACCAGTGGGATTTAAAAATAGCTCCATAGCCCAACGAGCCCGCTGCATCCGATGAGACCTGGAAGTCCGGGAGAGGTGCCCATGTGGGCATGCAGAAAAAACTGAGGCCATCCCAAGTTTGGAACAGTTCCCGCCACCAGGTTAAATCCCGCCGAAATTCCTGGTTAAGCCTAATGGGGTGATCATCACGGCGAAAGGCACAAAGCAAGTCGATCATCCGGCGAAGGAATGTCCTACCCTGTGGGGCGACCTTGCAGGCGTGATGGAGATGGCCAATCAGGGATTCCAGCTCGCGACGTTTACAAAAACGTTTTGCTGACCACTCATCTAACAGTGAAACAATCCTATCTCTCTTGTCAGTCGGAAGGCGAGCCTGAAGATTCTCGGAGTCAAGTTCAATCCCAAGGATTGTAAGACGAGTCGCGGGTCCCTCCAACTTATCTGGATTAAGGGGAAGGCCAAGTTTTGAACACAGACGAACGCAGGTTTGAAGGTTGTTGTGGCACACAGGGGACGCCGGTGGGCCCAAAGTGAGGAAATCGTCCAAGTAATGACGGAGAAATGTAACCTCATAATTGTGAACCAGGATCCATTCAACCAGGTCTGCAATGGCGGTGAAAATAAATGGTGCTGAACGCAGCCCAAAAGGGAGCACCAAATCCACAAAATATTGCCCACGCCACTTCATGCCAAGAAGGGGGCGATCGTCTGGGTGGATAGCCACATTCCGATATGCACTGGCCACGTCGAACTTGGCCATTAACGTTCCTCGACCCAGAGACATTATGCCATCAATGAAAGCATCCACTGAAACATACTGAACTGTAAACGGGGGCTTAGGGATGCCGTCATTGACGCTTTGCCCCTCTGGGGATGATAGGTCTAAAATGAGACGCCACTTCCCAGGCTGATTAGTTTTGGGGATCACCCCGAAACGACTTATTTGCAATGACGGAAGCGGGGGCACTGGAAAAGGACCTGCCACCCTGCCAGAAGAGACTTCAGCTTGCAAGTAGGAGTCAATCACTGATGGGTGCTCAGCCGAGCTACGCATGTTTGAAGATGCAGATTTGAGGGACACCAAGGATGGGTCAAAGCCTATCCGAAATCCATCCCGTATGCCAGAAGTCACAAATGCCACAGCTGACTTGTTGGGATGGTGGCATAATTCGGCTTGAAATTGATCCAACTGTAATGGTGTGACCTGAGACACCGGAGATAACGGGGCAAAAGAGACAACTGGAACGCTGGGCTTAACTGGAACAGAAACGGGAACTGAGACTGGAACTGAAACTGGAACAGGACAAAACAACTTTGCCAACTGAGGCAATCCATTCGGCTGGCGAGGCAACGCAATCACATCATTCAAACTATGTACAAACACAACACTGGGCGAACCTCGCCCCTCAGTACTGTCCCCTGCTCCCTCCAGGGGAGGGGGAGCGGGAACGGGAACGAAATCCAGCTGAGCGGGGAAAGGGGCAGTTAGCCTTGGTATGCTCTCCCTCGCAATTGCTGCAGTTGTGGCGGAACTTGCACTTCCCAAATAGCCACCGGCATTTCCCTTCATTCCAGGAATGGCAGAATGGTGTGCGTCGGTGGGAGTCTGGGCTGTCTGAGGAAGACTGAGGAAACCCGGAAAGGGAAGACGGCCTTGGTTGCAGTGAGGACGATGCTGGCAAACGCAAATGAAAACTATACAGATCCAAATTCATTTTGGACCAATCCGTAAGGCCTGAGGCAGCGGCATCCCTTCTGAAGGCCAGATCGTATTCAAGCCAAGCCAGACCTGGATATTGGCGGGCTGTTTGAATAATGAGCAGCTTATATCTGGTCAAGTCTAACCAACGCAGGGGGTGAGAGGCGCACAGGACCAGCTGGAAAATCGTGAAGGCTTCAGTCCAAGTAAGAATATCCTTGATTTCAACCTGCCTGCGTTTTACATTGGACACCAGGAGTTTACCCTCCAGGAAGGTCTGTGGTTCCTGATCCCCAGCTCGGAGATTGACTGTAAGTAGATCCGCCAACTCCACGAACTGGCCCTCGATGATCTTCTTGGCCAATTTTGCCGGGACTGGTGCATGACCAGGACCAACAATGAAAGCCTTATCAGACGTAGGCACTGATCCAGAGTTACCAAAACTTGGCAGGCTGCCGGATACACTGGGACTCGCGAATGGAGAGGTAATGGGGGCCATGAAGCGGGCCGAGCTTGAGTCAGTGATGGCCGACACAGGAGAAAAGGTAGGAATGAAGGCCGGCAAAGTAAACGTACCTGATGACGCCCCAAAAGCCATAGACGAGACATTGACATCACAAGAAACAGCAGTCGATCCAGAGGAGCTAGATGGAGTGACGCCAACAGAAGTGCCAAGGACGGAAGGGGGTAATGGCGAGGGGGCGCTCCCTTGAATTGAAGAGATGATAGTCGGAAGAGTGCTTCCAAGCGCGCGAACAACAGCCTCGGCGATCGAATCGACGGCCAAAGGCGCCACGGGGCCAGAGGGAGCCGTAGAAACCACCATCGGCGCGGGCGACAAGAGAGGTATGTCCTCCGAACGAAGTCCGGCGGACAAGCTATTGTTGGTTGAACGAGGTGGGTTCGGCATGATGTATGATCGAACACCAACCAGCGACGAGCGAGTTAGAGGCGACCACGAAAAAGAAGTGAAAAACGAACCAACAAACACGACAGAGAGCGAGAAAAAACCGCGGGCGATGAAGGACGAAGTCCTTTGGCCACGCTAACGGATCGGCGAGCACACTACGGTCCAGGGACGAAAGAGCGACGAGTGAAGGAAAGACAAACCAATAAACACGACAGCCGCCGAAGAAAAACCCTGGTCGATGACTGACGAAATCCTTAGAATTTATTCCTTTGTTGACCACAACTGGGAACCGCTACACTAAGCCCGCCAAAATAAACGTATCGGAGCACACGATGGTCCGAAGCACGAAAGAGCGATGAGCGAGTAAAGACAAACCAACAGACACGACAGAGGGCGAGGAAACCACGGTCGATGACGGAAGAAATCCTTGTGTTTTCTCTATTGTTGTTTTTCTTTTGTTGACCACAACTGGGAACCGCTACACTAAGCCCGCCAAAGAAACGCCACGCTATCTGAGCGACGAGCCGACTATCGGAACTGGTACAAGAGAAGATAAGACGAACCACAACACGGCGGTGAAGACGAGATGGAGACGGTCGAAGATCGAAGAACTTCTATTTCAACCTGGACAGCGACCGAGATAGCCAACGAAGCGAGAAGAAGAACGCCGAGAACCACTAAACTCCTAAACCGACTCACAACGCCACGCCAACAAACACGCTGCAAGCACATTGGACAACGCATGCACTACGCAGGAATACCGCTGAACCATGTCAGCCCCAGGGCTCCCCCAACCTAAAGAGTGCTGCAAACGCTACAAAAACGCATAACAACGCTAACAAACGCCTGCAAAACGCTACTGACCGGACTAGCTCCCGGTCGTGAACCATGTAACTATAACAAACGCTACAGAACGCACCAAAACGCTGAACAACGCTACCAGACGGCCAAGACACTAACAACCGCCTGCAAAACACTACTAACCAGACTAGCTCCTAGTCGTTAACTATGTTAAATTTTATTTAACTATATTTTATAATTAACAAAAACTTACAAGTCTTAATTAACTAATATGACTAAAAGGAAAGTGTTCAGATGACATGGTGACAATAAACTATTTACCTGGTACCAGTTGCTGGTAAATTAGCAACTAGTAGTCTACACAAAAGCTCTGGTGGAATAGGCTATTTTACAGTTGTTTGCACAGCGACCAGGCCTATGAATGGCTGCAAGGCTGCCGGTGACCTTGCATTGATACAGCCCCCACTGCTTTTATCATGTAAATTAGGTTGTTGTAATGCTAATTAGTCCATATTAACATTACAAAAGCATGAAGGTTTTTTATCAAATCATGGTCACCGGCAGCCTCGCTTCCATTCTTAGGCCAGGTAACTTAGCTACAACTGTAAAATGGTCTATTATATCAACCTTAAAATCTTGGTGGAACTGCTTAAGTACTAGGAAAAAAGAAATACAAATAAATTAAGCCGCCACCAACACAACAGTAGTCTCTATAACACATTTAAGTATGTGAAGTTATGCTGTTTACAGAGTACTCATGTGGGGAAATTTATACATGTGACTGTACATTGAGATACATGTACCTGTATTCAAGAAGGGAATCCCATCATATGGTACATACTGCAATTTCCACATCAAGCAAATCAAAATTTTGAGTGATGATGAGGAGTGTCTTAGGGCCGATTTACACGGTACGACTTTGTCGCATGCGACAACGGCTTACGACAGGCCCACGACATGATTTGCGATTGTTGGGTACGTCAGAAAAAATGTCGTAGCATTTTAAAACATGTTTTAAAACGCTGCGACAATCGTAAAGTCATGTCGTAGACCTGACGTGAGCTTGTCGCATGCGACAAAATCGCATCGTGTAAATCGGCCCTTATAATTCCCCACCAACTATTCTTTCAGATGAATTAACTCCTAAGAGTAACCTACGTACATACATGTAACTTAATGATAAAAGAATTGTGGCTGGGTAAACAGTAGATATTGTCATCAATGCAATGGTCTCTTGATAAAAGAAATGTTATATTGTCAACAGGCCAACAGAGAGAACTATCAAGAAAGTGAAACTCAGCTGGAGATCATTCAAGGCTCTGATGGACAAACTGCAGAGGTAGATATCTCCAGCCAACCACAGATTCTCATCACACAGGGCTCTGGTCCAGGGCGAGATGAAGGTAATTGTAACAAGAGGCTATTAAATATTATTCTACCTGTAGCTTACATGTATATTTTGTAGGTCATTTTGTTTCAACCTTGGTCAACTTGTTTCAACCAAGGTCAATTTGGGCCCGGTACAAAAAAAAAAAAAGAAAACTCTAGCTGATAAGCCACTGATCTGAAATTTGTGCATGATGTAAAGTTAGAAAGCAAGACACTACAAAATTGTTGTGATGACTTTTTGTGCACATTGGAATATTTTGTTTTAAAGGTAATTGACTTTCAAGTGTGTTTTCTACCATCAACAAAATACAGTGTAGATTGCTTAATGCTACTGAGTGTATGAATGTAGCTGAAGGGTAGTAATGGAATTTCATAGTGCTCACATTCTCTACAAATCCTTAATAAAAGTAATTTCATGTCATTGTTTGGTAGAAGGTACATGTAGATGACTGGCAACCCTTTATGAGATTATTATTAACTTGAAAGTTAATTTTTGTGTTTTTACTTAGGTCAAGTTGTCATTGTGGTAAATGCCAGCAGTTTCTTCTCTGGTCAGTCCGATTCAGAGACACCAACAACACTCTCTCTGACCATACCGGCTTCACAAGTAGCCAGCCTCAGCCATGCCTCTTTACAGGCTGGTACTGGTGCACAGACAGTGACCTTCATACCACAGCAAACAAATACATCGCCACAGACAACAGCAACTCCACAAACTGTTGCATTCATCCCTCAGTCATTAGACAACAGTCGTAGCGCTGTGGCCTTTTTGGCCTCACAGCAAACAGAAAACCCAAGTCAAGTGCCAGTGTCGCAGTCATATGTGACGCCACATGGACAGTCAAGTAACATCTTGAGCATGTTGGATACTGCACTGCAAGCTTCTTCAGCAACTTCAACACCCATGGTCCGAGTTGGAACAAATCTTGAAACTGTTCAGATTGCTGGTGGTGGACAGCTGTCTGACACTGGTTAGAAATAAATATTTATTGATTGTGAATTAAATTTGGCTAGTTCATGAGGTCTGCTTGCAGCAGCAAGTGAAAAAGCAACCAACTCAAGGAGCATGTAACAAATTACAAACTTTAAAGTGCTTCTATGATGAAAGCTCAAATTTGGAAAAAAAATAAAGACAGCAAACTTTGAAGTTCAAATTATAAGTTTATTATTAATGGAAGCAACAATGACAAATAAGTATGGTTTCAAAACACTAGCGCAATGGTTGTTACAATTAGACTGGCACAAGACTCTATCGACTTAAGTCGAGGGGGAAAAAGTGCGAGTCTGCTAATTATGGGATTAATTAGCAACTACCAGAATTGTTTCCACACAAAAACGTGCACACCAAGCTTTACAAAATCATTAAGTTTGGTGTTAATAGACCAATATTAAGCGAGATAGAGCCATTAAAAACGTCAAAATATTACAAAGAAATGTATGGCCAGTGAACACGGCGTACAAATGATCAACATTCTTTGTAAGTTTTGACGTATTTAAATGGCTGTATCTCAGTCAAAATTAGCCCGATTAACACCAAGCGTGAGGATTTTGTAAATCTCAGTGTGCTCGTTCTGACTATATGGATCAATAATTGCTGATCCTATGACTTACCTAGTCCCTTTGGCTTGAATCAGGCTAAAGCAAACAGCTTTGTGGAGGAATGGAGGTTCCCTGTAGTTTAGTGTTCAGTTGTGCGAGTAAAGTGAAATTAATTGCTTGAAAGAACTCTCAGCGAAACAAGAATCGCAAATGAACACTTAAGATACAAAATGGCTCCTTTAGCCACCACACCATGAAAAAGCGAAAAAAAAGACAATGATCAATAACAACACGCTTTCAGTTTGTTATATGTTTATATTCAGTCACATCTTGAGAAGTTATTTTAGAAACTCCCACCTCAGATGTTTCCGTAGATAAGCCACACCCCCGATTTTTGATTTGAATTTTGAGAAAAAAGGTCCCTCTTATTCATGGACTTTGTCTTAGCAAGGCTAGAAAGGCTATTAGCATTAAAACAAAAGAATATTTCCTTTGGCTGCCATTATGAAAGAGGTCTGTGGTCTGACCTTTTACAGTGTATTTGATTTGGTTGCTTCTTAGGGGTTCAGGTGACAGGGTAATGATTGGAGGAACAGCAGTTTAAAGCCCAATGCTTTTTTGTCTCAGCCAGAATTTTTGGCTCACCTCTTAACACTGTGTACTGTATGAACTAGTGGGGAATTTAAGAAACGACGACGGTTTACGACTACGACAACGCAACAAAACAATATCATTGGTTTAAAAGAGCATAAATAATCGTGCTGCATGTGCAGCACAGATTTTAGCAAGTATGTTTGATGTCCTCTACATAACGACGACGTGAAATCACCAATTTGAATTTTGACGACAACGTAAGCATGCAACAGAGAATCCTTCATTCTCTATTTTAAATTTGAAACAGCTCGTACTGATTATTTTTAGGATACTTTGCCAACATTGTACGACGCGACTAGACTGAATAATCGCGAAAGACTAACAATAGAGCCAAGTTATATTTGAGGTGACGTTTTCATCGACCATCGCAGTCGTAGATCTTAAATTCCCTAGCCATCTAGTTATTATCAGCACATAGTAAAGGCTTCTTTCTTTTTACACTGAGATACTTTGATGTTTGATGTCATCGTTGTGGTCAACTTACATGGATGACGAATAAAGGTGTTACCTACTGTCCATGTAACATGATAATCATAAATGAATGAAAAACAGATCATGCTTGGCAAACTAAAAACAGAATTGATTCAAAGAGCTCATTTCATTATTAAAATGCCCCTAAGACAAAATATCAGTTCCTATTTTTCTTTGGACTTCAAAACTATCAAAGTTTTAAGCCTTGATTTCAGAAAGACAACTGTTTATATTTACTGGAAATTCTGTTTATGATCTGCCTTTACTAACTTTAAGATCTTGAGAGAGCTGGATTGCGGAGAAAATGATGTCAAAGGCTCACCAGTTTAAGAATGCAATGCGTGTGTACGCCGCAGAATTAATATGCAGCATGGGAGTTTTGGGCCTTCAGACTTTTAAACCCACTTTTTGCATTATATAAAATGCATCACACGCTGAAATTTTAAGTTAGTGAGCCTTTGATGTCACTTTTCCCTGGACCCAACCCTCTGAGGTCCAATCGGTCAGTTTTGAATGTGAGTAATAGCGAACCATGAAATCCGAAACGTACACTCAAAGTAAACGGCCTTTGGAGAAAAATAAAAGCTCAAAATTTTGCCAGTCAGGTGTTAGGCAAACATACTTTTCAAAATCTGGAGGAAAAAAGGCGGTAATTTATTGTTTTATTACAGGGGCACTTTAAATATTAGGGCTACATGTATTTCATGTCAAAAGGGGTCAATAGATAATGCTTGTAGCAACTTCTGCACCATATATTCCTAAACAAGAACATCCTTTCAAAAATAGTGATAATTATTTATTATTACTATTTTTGAAATGATATTCTGGTTTTCTGGCAACTTTTCAAATGGTAAAGTCAAGATTCACATATCAT
>NC_090885.1:11761969-11805026 GCF_036669925.1 Montipora capricornis | reverse complement strand
TTTTTTTATAAAGCTCAGCCGTAATTGTGTAAACCTGACTACTTTTTGAAACACCTAAAATCGGAAATATTCAATATTTAGTCTCCACTGTAATAAAAAGACACAACATGGCCGCCCTTACACGTTGGCTCAAAGATAGGAATTTTATGTTCTCGTGGCAACGATTCGTTTATGTTCTTGCTACTCGAACATAAAATTCATACCTTCTCGCCACCGTGTAATATCCTCTCTATATATAAATTTTACAAGCGACGCAAGCAAAAGCGAATTAAAGGTTAAGTAGTCCATGCTGAGTGAAAACAAACGTCGACATAAGCATCAAAATCAACCATGGCCTCCGAAATTACTTTTCTTTCAAATGCTCAGACACGGGGAATCTGGAACGAGTGCTTTAAGTTTGGGCCAGACGTAGAAAATTTTCCTGTTTTCTTTTCCGACAAAGCAAGCGAACACAAGCATAAGCACAAGGAACTTGAAAGGAAAATATTCGACCCTTGCGCCACAGGGAGCAGTGCAGTCCTATTTGACCGTTTTCAAGTTAAATTCCCCTTACAATTGCAGAGCGAATCGATCTTGTTGACTCTGAATCACCGTACGTGATCAAACTACACACAAACGATCGTGTCATGGTTGAAATCCAATCCACGTCAATGTTCGGACGCCCTTAGGTCGAAGAACTCCGGAAAGCGCCTTTCCGTACGAGGCATGAAGTGCCGAGAGTACAAAAAGAGACAAGGGATGAAACTGACCACCAACGTGACTGGTCCAATGTGGACCGGAGGATACAGGTGACGGAAATGTTGTCATCAGTTCTGAGAAGATGCATAGAAAGTGAAATCGACCGTTATTAATTCAGCTAGCTGGGACTGGCTGGAAATAATGCATTTTCATCCTAATTTCAGCGATTTATGGACGATTTAAAATTTGACCGAAATCGCTTCATGATCCCAAATTTGCAAAATCCTTCGACGCTCGCTTACAACAAATTTTGAGGCGGCTGGTCAACCGTTCACTTGAGCCTCGATACGGTGAGAGCAAATAAGTGAACGGTTGACCGGCCGTGTCAAAATTTGTTGTAAGCGAGCCTCGAGGGATTTTGAATATTTGAATATTTTTTCGCTGTTTCTAAGCAATGGATTCTCGCTGAGATCGATTCGCGCTGCAATTGTGCGGTTAATCAGGGGCACCCAACCAGAATATATGTTCAAAACCACTTAAACCTAGCATTGTTAAACGTATTTTAGTATTTAAACGGTAGATATCGGCATATTGTTATCCCCTAAAAATTTTTCATCTGTTCGCATTTCCTAGCTGAAAGTCTAGCGATCCGAAAATTATAGGGATCAAAACTTACCTTTTCGAAAATTTCAGCCAGAAAAAAGGCTCCCGAAATTTCTAGGAAACCTTTTTAAGGTAAAAATCCGTTAAAAATGGGCAATTATACTATTTTTCAGATATGCGAAAATCCTAGGAGAGGCAGGCAAGCAAGAAATTTTACAACAAATAGTCCGAAATTATAGATCTCAAATCGTCTTCTTAACAGATATTTTCCCAAAATCGACGTAGGTGCCCCTGGTTAATGGGCCATTTCCGAGTTCATGTCTGCCTCCTCTTCAAAGCGAGTCTAAGCGCGAAGTTTTTGTAATGGTAATTAGTTCTACTTTACATATGAATGAAAACTAATTTCAAAACAAAAACTTCCCATTTAGACTCGCTTTGAAGAGGAGGCAGACATGAACTCGGAAATGGTCCATTAATATGCTCCCTGTGCTTGCGCTTTGTGTGGCATCCGGGAGCTTGAAATGTGTCCCATCTTCACTTGCGGCCTTGTGTGAAAAGGAGGTCTTCTTCCACGCGGTCGAGGCAGTCATTTCGTTGTAAAGCGAGGCTCTCCTCAAAAGTTTGGCGCTTTTATTTATAGCATCTTTCCTGTCTCGCTTTCAAGCGTAAACACTATTCTCTACTTTCATTAACCACAACTCATAATTTTAAATTGCGAAGCGTCGGGCGAGTTTTGGGAGTTTTGTCGCAATGGCCACGGAATCCGCCGAAACTTTGTCGAGCGAGTCTCTTCAGCAACAAATCATAGAATCTGAGCAAGTTTCAGCGGCACAAGTTCTCCAAAACGCCATTTCAGGAATATTCCGTCAACTATTCAAAGTATTTCGCCGCAAAATGGGGGAATCACCTCAGTGTCTGCTTCATCCTTGCCCGAGACTATGACTACTTCTGAAGCGATAATGGCGACTGAAAGCATTTCAGTTACAACGCAAGGCACCTCCTCGACTCTGGGAACGCAAGAAATCATAGAGGCCAAGTATATTCCACATGTGCAAGTTCAGCATCAAGAGCCTGTCGCCGGAAGTCAGGAAAATTTAGTTATATCCGCTGAAAACGTTGCAGTTGCCACGAGCTCCTCGCTTGAAGTTTCTCCGCAGATAGCGAATTTGTCTGCAGTCGCAACGAATTATCCCTGGGCAGCGAGACTTCATGACTGCGAGTTGATAGGGGATTCCTATCGGGATATGTTACGGATGAAGTGGAACTCGACCTGATTTTGACTTTGCACAAACAACACACCAATAGTTGCTGGGGAACGAGACAGTCTCCATCATCGGCCAAACCTTCCATTCGCTTGATGTGGAAATCGCAGTATGTACCATATGATGGGATTCCCTTCTTAAATACAGGTACGGTAATCCGCAGTCTTTCCACTGACTGCATCCAAAACAACCCCAAAAGTAGAAAATATGACAAACCAGCTTTTTTTAGCTTTTATAAAATATTTTACCTGGGGTCAATCAATGTGATCATAAATGAATGAAGGGGTAGTTTCCAAAGAAACTGTGGTGCTGCGTCGGTGGGGAAGTAGTATACAAAAATTTGGTTTTATCAACGGAGTTGATAATGTAAATTGGCCACCGTACAGAGATTCTAAAGAATCTACCTGCCGAGACTGGAATATTTGGCGACCTTCTTTCCCGCAATGTGATCATAGTTCATGCAGTCGTTAAGCCGTTTCTCTTTCTTTGTGTGACTTGAACAAAAACCTTTAATAGGTCGAAGAGCAACAGTCATGGAATGTCAATATGGACCGCGAAGAAAAGGGGCTGTGAACAAGAAGCAGCTGGATTACGATGAGCACGGTAACCCATTGAAAAGGCATCGGCCTACTTGCCCGGCCAGGATTTATGTCAAGAAAGTACGCAAATTTCCTGAGTTCAGGATAGATCCAAACCTGGAAGGAAAGAATGTCCGCCAAGCTCAGGAGAGAGCACTGACGGCATTAAGGCTGGCAGGAGTGAACGTTGGAGGAGAAGAGAGGTGATAAGATTGATTTGAATTACTTTCTTCTTATTGTTGTTGTACTTACTTGTTAACTGGCGGAGGGGTTGGCGCAGTGGTAAGATCTCTGCCTTCCAACCCTAAGGTCCCGGGTTCCATTCCCGGTTCTGCCGAGACTGGAATATTTGGCGACCTTCTTTCCCGCTAAAGTTCACTCAGCTTTCCATCCTTCCGAGGTCGGTGGAATGAGTACCAGCATGCATGGACTGCTTAGAAGTGGCTGCAATTTGCGTCTGTATATGCTTCCAGTCCACTGGGGGTAAATTGATCATTGTAAAGCGCCATTGAGACGTTAGTGATAAGGAGGCTATATAAATGCACCACTTTACTTTTTTTTTTTTACTTTTTTTCTGTGTTTATTTTCTTCTTATCTCTTGATACGACACCATCAGGGGTTTTATTAGAAGCCGGGACCCGGGTACTAGCACATAGTACCCACCTTTGCTCAACGGAGGACTCAAGACCAAAAAGCCAGACTATATAATTAATATAGGGGTGCCCGCTTACTCTTTCACAAGGTCACTTCTACTTTTTTTTTGGCATTTTTCACTTTTTCTTCTCCAGGGTGTGGCAGCTTGGAGGGTCACCTTGCAGATGTTGCATTATCAGAAATTATTTTGAGTTCACCCATTGACTCCTCAACTGCCATCCTTCATGTGGAAGCGTCTAGTTTCAAGGGTTTTCCATTTCAAATTATTCAACAACATTATTCATATAATATTAGGTCAACAGACCTAATATCATATGAAGAACCCGCAATAACCCTTCCTGCTCGGTTTTGAATATTTTTCAGTTTAACTTTCAATTGCTTACCGCAAGTATCCCACAAAGGCAAATAGTAATCAAAGTAAGGTTGTATAAGTGATTTATATAAATTTACGAGGGATACCTAAGCAGGACGAAAGATTGAATTCTTCTCAACTCTCCTACACCAGTGCATGCCTTTTTTCAAACGAGTGTCAAAAGTCAGCCTTTCATCTAAAAGGACTCCCAGACATTTTTATTAGAGGGAACGTATGAAACCAGATTATTGTCAATGTAGATAAGATTAGATAAATCCCCTGACTTATAATTCAAATTATTTATTGAGCCAATAAGCATTAGCTTAGTTTTATTTGGATGGAATTAAAGCCCATTAACAGTGAGCCAGTTACTAAGAGTTTCTAAATCAGAATTTAAATTATTGGCAAGTACCTCTGCATCAAAACCAGTGGCAAAGATTTGAGTATCGTCAGCATATAAACAGGGTGTAGTAAATTCCAAGCAGTTTGGTTTAAATCATTAATATAGATAAGGAATAGCAAAGGGCCAAGGATAGAGCCTTGGGGAACTCCACAGAGTATGTTTCTTGGAGTAGATAAGCATCCATTTACGAGACAATGTTGTTTTCGTTCAGATAAGATAAGACTTAAACCACATTGATCAATTCTCTCTCACTGACTCCATAAAACTGGACTTTCTCTAGTAAAATGGAATGACCAACTGAGTTGAAGGCTTTTTGAATGTCAAGAAAAACTACTCCTGTTAATTTTCCCTCATTCTTATTCTCAAAGTAAAATCTATAAGTCTCACACTTAGGAGTCAGTGGGTTAAATTGTGCAACAGCCCACCTGGTAATCATGACTGCCAATGATATTACATGTGGAACATTTCGTTTTGCCAGACCTTAACCTTCAGTGTTCCAGCTTGCCTTGCAGCTAGCACCAAGACGCCCCCATTTGAAGAGTAAAAATAATTATCTGGCATTAGAGTAAAATCTGTTCAGTCTCCCTCCTAGGAGGAGTCATTGGTTTAAATAATTTGAAAACTATTAATTTTTCTCTTCAAAGAGAAACCTTGTCAGGAGCGTCAGAATTCTGAAGCAAATTTGCAATAGTTATGCCTAGCATTGCTAATAAATCTAAGCACCAGCTACACAGCTACACACAACAATAGAGTTAGCATCAGGGTTCATTTCACTTGTATTTAGGGTTTTTAAATTGCTTATGTTTACTTGAAGAGCTTAGTTTGGGGGCTTAGTTTGTGATGTTTATTGCCTGTATTTCTACAAGAAGGCACAAATTATGCTAAATGCAAGGAGAAGGGAAAGAGGGTTAACTACATGTACATGATACTTGTTGCCTGCATAGGAGGTAGTTTGGGGTGTTTTTCAAAAGGCTTGCCATCAGTACCATCAGTTTTTCTGAAACTCCCAATTCCAGTCATGTGTGACACACAGCTGTTCAGTGTCAAGTGCAAGTGTCAAAGTGAAAGAAAGCCAAAGACCATTCTTATCCAGACTGTTATACTGATAGATGCACACCTTCATTATGCAGGTCAAACCTTGATGCTGAGAGGTCTCTTCAAGAGATCATTGACAACAGGGGATTTCTTGACTGAATCCACTCATAGTTTGATTGATATGATTTTAACATCAGCCAATCAGGAAACCATTTGCTCAGTCCACTGGCAAAAAGAGTTTTAGAAGTCTGATTCAAGGATTGATTGCAGGCTTTTTTTTTCTCATGGAAATTGAGAGGGTGCTTGGTAATAATACTGAGTCTTAGCTCTGTTTAATTTGTAGTATATAAGTTCTGTTTGGTTCTCGGATTCATCACTCAATGGCAATCTGCTTTTCTTGAATTTAGTGCAGTGCAAGAAAATTAATAATTATTGTATTAAACTTCTTGGTGAAATTAATGTGTGCACCAGGAGAATCATATTGCTTATAGTCTCAACTAGCAATTTGATCAATATCAATAGTTTTTCACATTCCCCCAGGTACTATGTTCAACTCCCGTTGCCGATAGCACATGAATATCATGATATGGATGACATTCCTTTGGATCCTGATGAAACTGAAGCTCAAGGACAGCGCCTCAATCCTGATGTCATGCATAAGATCCGTGAACTTGTTGCAAGGGGAGTTAGTGGTATTTATGTCGTCAAGCACTGCTTGAAGGAGTACGTGGAGAAGGAACTGTTTGGAAATATGGAACCACCTCCCCGGCATAACAAGTCATATTTCCCTACCATTATTGATATCCAGAATCATATTCACCAGTCACAGATGGCGCTAGCTACTGGAAATCTCTTACCTCTTCCACCAGTGAGTGTTGAGGTTGTTTAAAGGTCTTGTAAGGTTTATACAGATCACAATGTACTTCTATATTCCGTATAGTAAACAATATAAATTATTATTAATTTTGTTTCTTTTAGCTGGCAGAGCTCCCACATACTTCACCCCACTTAAAGGAAAAGACACGTAAACGGAAGCACACACCAGAAAAACTCTCTCAGTCATCTCAAACAACAGCGGATGCTGCAATTGCAAGCATTCAACAGCAATACCAGTCAGCAGGATTAACTGCTCAGGATCAAGAGCACATAATTCAGCAGGTAAAGTGTACTTTTAGGGGCAGATTTATTGGAGAAGAAGTCTTGATCAAGCTGGGTAGCTAAAAGTAAAATGAATGATACTGTAAAAATAATTTTAATAATAATAATAATAATAATAATAATAATAATAATAATAATATTTATTTATTATCTTGTGTTCAGATAATCGATTCTGCAAAGCAGAAATTTCATATTGTGGGACCACATCTTAAATTTTTTACCCCTTAACTGTGAATTTGATTCCAATATCAATCCTGTTAATATTAATTTTTGTTCATTTGGTTGAAAATTATTTTCTTATCTTGTCAGCTCACTCCAGGTTGAAACACCCTACCTGGTCAGCAAAAACATTCTAAAAAACTAAAACTTCTTTACAAAAGAATTTGTCCCTTAGGCATTCTGAAAAACATTCAAAAACAATTCATGGAGTGGCAGGGAAGAGGAACAGAAAGTTCTTTCATTCCAATTGACACCTAACCCCTATATCCATAGATCAGACCACAACACTGGCAACTCCATGCCCTACTCTTCTCGAATAGTGTGTGGGTTCTTTAACGTCCCACAGCATTTATACCCAAGGGTTATGAGACGGGACCTCCGGCTTATAGTCCTTATCCGAAAAGACTAGAAAGTCTAGCCATTCGCAGATGTCATTACAAAGGCAGTACTTTCTCCTCAGTTATTTAAGGACCCTGAGTGTTGGTCCGGCCGGAGGGTTGAACTCACAACCTCCCACGTGACAGCCCGGTGCTCAACCAACTGAGCCACCGGTGCACACTGAAAAACTAAAACTTCTTTGCAAACGAATTTGTCCCTTAGGCTACGATAAAGCTACTAGTCTTTTCTAAACATATTTGGTGCCAAATAATGGGCCTTTCTAAAGGCTTGAAAACCATACTGCATCTTTCAGCCAAAGCTTTTGATTTCATTTAACAGCTTTGTTTTGCCAGCTGGCTTCAAGATGTAGTATTCTGCCATTTTTATGGGCTGACATTGCAAATTACTAAAACCTGTAATGATAAATATTATATTAACGCCCACGTCGCCAGTGGAGGGTAGGTGCCCAGGAAGCCTGGGGGCTGCAACCGCAGTCACATCCCCAAGGCGCTAGAACACCCGACTGGCCTGCCCAACCCGCAACCAAGCCACGAGCCCCCCGCGCCAGGCCCCCCTAAGGCACCCGTCACACTTGAGCCAGATAGCTCAGTGGAATAATAATAATAATAATAATAATAATAATAATAATAATAATAATAATAATAATAATAACACACAAAAAAAAAGAGCACAAAAAAAAAAGAAAGGGGGGGGAGAGGGAGGGAACGCCGAGAACCACTAAACTCCTAAACCGACTCACAACGCCACGCCAACAAACACGCTGCAAGCACATTGGACAACGCATGCACTACGCAGGAATACCGCTGAACCATGTCAGCCCCAGGGCTCCCCCAACCTAAAGAGTGCTGCAAACGCTACAAAAACGCATAACAACGCTAACAAACGCCTGCAAAACGCTACTGACCGGACTAGCTCCCGGTCGTGAACCATGTAACTATAACAAACGCTACAGAACGCACCAAAACGCTGAACAACGCTACCAGACGGCCAAGACACTAACAACCGCCTGCAAAACACTACTAACCAGACTAGCTCCTAGTCGTTAACTATGTTAAATTTTATTTAACTATATTTAACGCCCACGTCGCCAGTGGAGGGTAGGTGCCCAGGAAGCCTGGGGGCTGCAACCGCAGTCACATCCCCAAGGCGCTAGAACACCCGACTGGCCTGCCCAACCCGCAACCAAGCCACGAGCCCCCCGCGCCATGCCGAAGGGATCTCCGGGTAAGAAGAACCCGGAGCAAGGGGGCTCGGGGCAACTAGGCCTAAGCCCCCGATAGCCCAAACCTGAGGCACCCACCCCCGCTGGTAACCAGAGAAATCCACTACCTGTTACGCCACCAGCTGGGAGGAAACACGGACAATGGAACTAACTGGAGTTCTGATATAGATCTGGTATGCCTCGCTCGACCAACGCCCCAAGGTTTTGATCAGGTGATCCGGAACACCACGTGCCGCTGCAGTGGTCGCCGCCCCAATCCGGAAACTATGGCCGGAGTAGGCGCCGGAGTACCCAGCCCCATGTAGGGTAGACTGCAAAAAGGATGATAGCTGCTGCCGGGTAAGAGGACGACCATCACTAAACAAGAGCAGGGGCCCTGGAGCAGACCCACGCAGAGACAAGTACGTGCCCAACGCTGTTATGGGGCACACAGAGCCCGAGCCACGCCCCAAGTAGATATCACAACCCGCACGGAAGGGGTCTGTCTTGGAACACTTGATACGGACTTTGAAACAAGAGGGATTCACCAAGGAGTCCGCTTGCAGGTCGCTAACAGTCATATGGGTGTGAGGATCAAAGGCCGAGTTGACCGTGAATTCGCCCGCACGCAAAAACCCAAAAAATGCCAAGCAGCACGCAGCCCACAACATCACATGGTCTCTAGTAGACAGGTCCAAAGAGCACTGAATGACCTTCAGATGATCAACGGTGATAGGTAGGCGCCTGGGTGACACTGGACCTTGAACTCGCTTAATACCCCTTAGCAGACGCTGCAAACGAAGACAGTTGACTAGCGGGTCGGGAAGGCCATGGTCAATGTGAAGGGAGCGCACTGCTGATAGATAGACCTTGATGGAGGAATGGTTCAGGTTGTCGGCCAGGAAGGAAGCAAAGCGCATGAGAGTCTCCTCAGTGGCTGGGGGGATGGAGCCATCCTGGTTTGCACGACCATCCTGGCGGCAAAAGTCTGTAAATCGACGTTGGGCGGATCGGTACACTCGTCGGGTGGAAGGTGCAAGACCTTGGGTAAGTAAGAACCGACACTTCTGAGTCAAGGCATCTGAAGCGCTGCCAGAAGGGAAGCAGGAATAGGAGACGGGGTTGGGTCGGCCTGTGGCTCCAGGCGTCTGAACCGCTGAAATTGGAATCGAGAGAGTGCATCAGCAACTGGATTAGCTTTGCCTCGAACAGATGAAGCTGTAAATGAGAAGGAATGATGGATGGCCAGCATAGTCAAATAACGCAGCAACACCATTAAGTTTTTGTCCCGCGAGGTGCCAGACTTAAGTACAGCCACCACAGACTCGTTGTCACAAAAGAACTCGACCCGCCGAGATACCCACTGACAGCCCCACAGATAGGCTGCCACTACAATTGGGAAGAGCTCCTTGTACGCTATAGATGAGGAACTTTGTGCAGCTGACCAGGCACCAGCAAACCAGTGGGATTTAAAAATAGCTCCATAGCCCAACGAGCCCGCTGCATCCGATGAGACCTGGAAGTCCGGGAGAGGTGCCCATGTGGGCATGCAGAAAAAACTGAGGCCATCCCAAGTTTGGAACAGTTCCCGCCACCAGGTTAAATCCCGCCGAAATTCCTGGTTAAGCCTAATGGGGTGATCATCACGGCGAAAGGCACAAAGCAAGTCGATCATCCGGCGAAGGAATGTCCTACCCTGTGGGGCGACCTTGCAGGCGTGATGGAGATGGCCAATCAGGGATTCCAGCTCGCGACGTTTACAAAAACGTTTTGCTGACCACTCATCTAACAGTGAAACAATCCTATCTCTCTTGTCAGTCGGAAGGCGAGCCTGAAGATTCTCGGAGTCAAGTTCAATCCCAAGGATTGTAAGACGAGTCGCGGGTCCCTCCAACTTATCTGGATTAAGGGGAAGGCCAAGTTTTGAACACAGACGAACGCAGGTTTGAAGGTTGTTGTGGCACACAGGGGACGCCGGTGGGCCCAAAGTGAGGAAATCGTCCAAGTAATGACGGAGAAATGTAACCTCATAATTGTGAACCAGGATCCATTCAACCAGGTCTGCAATGGCGGTGAAAATAAATGGTGCTGAACGCAGCCCAAAAGGGAGCACCAAATCCACAAAATATTGCCCACGCCACTTCATGCCAAGAAGGGGGCGATCGTCTGGGTGGATAGCCACATTCCGATATGCACTGGCCACGTCGAACTTGGCCATTAACGTTCCTCGACCCAGAGACATTATGCCATCAATGAAAGCATCCACTGAAACATACTGAACTGTAAACGGGGGCTTAGGGATGCCGTCATTGACGCTTTGCCCCTCTGGGGATGATAGGTCTAAAATGAGACGCCACTTCCCAGGCTGATTAGTTTTGGGGATCACCCCGAAACGACTTATTTGCAATGACGGAAGCGGGGGCACTGGAAAAGGACCTGCCACCCTGCCAGAAGAGACTTCAGCTTGCAAGTAGGAGTCAATCACTGATGGGTGCTCAGCCGAGCTACGCATGTTTGAAGATGCAGATTTGAGGGACACCAAGGATGGGTCAAAGCCTATCCGAAATCCATCCCGTATGCCAGAAGTCACAAATGCCACAGCTGACTTGTTGGGATGGTGGCATAATTCGGCTTGAAATTGATCCAACTGTAATGGTGTGACCTGAGACACCGGAGATAACGGGGCAAAAGAGACAACTGGAACGCTGGGCTTAACTGGAACAGAAACGGGAACTGAGACTGGAACTGAAACTGGAACAGGACAAAACAACTTTGCCAACTGAGGCAATCCATTCGGCTGGCGAGGCAACGCAATCACATCATTCAAACTATGTACAAACACAACACTGGGCGAACCTCGCCCCTCAGTACTGTCCCCTGCTCCCTCCAGGGGAGGGGGAGCGGGAACGGGAACGAAATCCAGCTGAGCGGGGAAAGGGGCAGTTAGCCTTGGTATGCTCTCCCTCGCAATTGCTGCAGTTGTGGCGGAACTTGCACTTCCCAAATAGCCACCGGCATTTCCCTTCATTCCAGGAATGGCAGAATGGTGTGCGTCGGTGGGAGTCTGGGCTGTCTGAGGAAGACTGAGGAAACCCGGAAAGGGAAGACGGCCTTGGTTGCAGTGAGGACGATGCTGGCAAACGCAAATGAAAACTATACAGATCCAAATTCATTTTGGACCAATCCGTAAGGCCTGAGGCAGCGGCATCCCTTCTGAAGGCCAGATCGTATTCAAGCCAAGCCAGACCTGGATATTGGCGGGCTGTTTGAATAATGAGCAGCTTATATCTGGTCAAGTCTAACCAACGCAGGGGGTGAGAGGCGCACAGGACCAGCTGGAAAATCGTGAAGGCTTCAGTCCAAGTAAGAATATCCTTGATTTCAACCTGCCTGCGTTTTACATTGGACACCAGGAGTTTACCCTCCAGGAAGGTCTGTGGTTCCTGATCCCCAGCTCGGAGATTGACTGTAAGTAGATCCGCCAACTCCACGAACTGGCCCTCGATGATCTTCTTGGCCAATTTTGCCGGGACTGGTGCATGACCAGGACCAACAATGAAAGCCTTATCAGACGTAGGCACTGATCCAGAGTTACCAAAACTTGGCAGGCTGCCGGATACACTGGGACTCGCGAATGGAGAGGTAATGGGGGCCATGAAGCGGGCCGAGCTTGAGTCAGTGATGGCCGACACAGGAGAAAAGGTAGGAATGAAGGCCGGCAAAGTAAACGTACCTGATGACGCCCCAAAAGCCATAGACGAGACATTGACATCACAAGAAACAGCAGTCGATCCAGAGGAGCTAGATGGAGTGACGCCAACAGAAGTGCCAAGGACGGAAGGGGGTAATGGCGAGGGGGCGCTCCCTTGAATTGAAGAGATGATAGTCGGAAGAGTGCTTCCAAGCGCGCGAACAACAGCCTCGGCGATCGAATCGACGGCCAAAGGCGCCACGGGGCCAGAGGGAGCCGTAGAAACCACCATCGGCGCGGGCGACAAGAGAGGTATGTCCTCCGAACGAAGTCCGGCGGACAAGCTATTGTTGGTTGAACGAGGTGGGTTCGGCATGATGTATGATCGAACACCAACCAGCGACGAGCGAGTTAGAGGCGACCACGAAAAAGAAGTGAAAAACGAACCAACAAACACGACAGAGAGCGAGAAAAAACCGCGGGCGATGAAGGACGAAGTCCTTTGGCCACGCTAACGGATCGGCGAGCACACTACGGTCCAGGGACGAAAGAGCGACGAGTGAAGGAAAGACAAACCAATAAACACGACAGCCGCCGAAGAAAAACCCTGGTCGATGACTGACGAAATCCTTAGAATTTATTCCTTTGTTGACCACAACTGGGAACCGCTACACTAAGCCCGCCAAAATAAACGTATCGGAGCACACGATGGTCCGAAGCACGAAAGAGCGATGAGCGAGTAAAGACAAACCAACAGACACGACAGAGGGCGAGGAAACCACGGTCGATGACGGAAGAAATCCTTGTGTTTTCTCTATTGTTGTTTTTCTTTTGTTGACCACAACTGGGAACCGCTACACTAAGCCCGCCAAAGAAACGCCACGCTATCTGAGCGACGAGCCGACTATCGGAACTGGTACAAGAGAAGATAAGACGAACCACAACACGGCGGTGAAGACGAGATGGAGACGGTCGAAGATCGAAGAACTTCTATTTCAACCTGGACAGCGACCGAGATAGCCAACGAAGCGAGAAGAAGAACGCCGAGAACCACTAAACTCCTAAACCGACTCACAACGCCACGCCAACAAACACGCTGCAAGCACATTGGACAACGCATGCACTACGCAGGAATACCGCTGAACCATGTCAGCCCCAGGGCTCCCCCAACCTAAAGAGTGCTGCAAACGCTACAAAAACGCATAACAACGCTAACAAACGCCTGCAAAACGCTACTGACCGGACTAGCTCCCGGTCGTGAACCATGTAACTATAACAAACGCTACAGAACGCACCAAAACGCTGAACAACGCTACCAGACGGCCAAGACACTAACAACCGCCTGCAAAACACTACTAACCAGACTAGCTCCTAGTCGTTAACTATGTTAAATTTTATTTAACTATATTTTATAATTAACAAAAACTTACAAGTCTTAATTACATGTAACTAATATGACTAAAAGGGAAATGTTCAGATGACATGGTGACAATAAACTATTTACCTGGTACCTGGTGCTGGTAAATTAGCAACTAGTAGTCTAGACAAAACCTCTGGTGGAATAGGCTATTTTACAGTTGTTTGCACAGCGACCAGGCCTATGAATGGCTGCAAGGCTGCCGGTGACCTTGCATTGATACAGCCCCCACTGCTTTTATCATGTAAATTAGGTTGTTGTAATGCTAATTAGTCCATATTAACATTACAAAAGCATGAAGGTTTTTTATCAAATCATGGTCACCGGCAGCCTCGCTTCCATTCTTAGGCCAGGTAACTTAGCTACAACTGTAAAATGGTCTATTATATCAACCTTAAAATCTTGGTGGAACTGCTTAAGTACTAGGAAAAAAGAAATACAAATAAATTAAGCCGCCACCAACACAACAGTAGTCTCTATAACACATTTAAGTATGTGAAGTTATGCTGTTTACAGAGTACTCATGTGGGGAAATTTATACATGTGACTGTACATTGAGATACATGTACCTGTATTCAAGAAGGGAATCCCATCATATGGTACATACTGCAATTTCCACATCAAGCAAATCAAAATTTTGAGTGATGATGAGGAGTGTCTTAGGGCCGATTTACACGGTACGACTTTGTCGCATGCGACAACGGCTTACGACAGGCCCACGACATGATTTGCGATTGTTGGGTACGTCAGAAAAAATGTCGTAGCATTTTAAAACATGTTTTAAAACGCTGCGACAATCGTAAAGTCATGTCGTAGACCTGACGTGAGCTTGTCGCATGCGACAAAATCGCATCGTGTAAATCGGCCCTTATAATTCCCCACCAACTATTCTTTCAGATGAATTAACTCCTAAGAGTAACCTACGTACATACATGTAACTTAATGATAAAAGAATTGTGGCTGGGTAAACAGTAGATATTGTCATCAATGCAATGGTCTCTTGATAAAAGAAATGTTATATTGTCAACAGGCCAACAGAGAGAACTATCAAGAAAGTGAAACTCAGCTGGAGATCATTCAAGGCTCTGATGGACAAACTGCAGAGGTAGATATCTCCAGCCAACCACAGATTCTCATCACACAGGGCTCTGGTCCAGGGCGAGATGAAGGTAATTGTAACAAGAGGCTATTAAATATTATTCTACCTGTAGCTTCATTTTGTTTCAGCCTTGGTCAACTTGTTTCAACCAAGGTCAATTTGGGGCCGGTACAAAAAAAAAAGAAAACTCTAGCTGATAAGCCACTGATCTGAAATTTGTGCATGATGCAAAGTTAGAAAGCAAGACACTACAAAATTGTTGTGATGACTTTTTGTGCACATTGGAATATTTTGTTTTAAAGGTAATTGACTTTCAAGTGTGTTTTCTACCATCAACAAAATACAGTGTAGATTGCTTAATGCTGCTGAGTGTATGAATGTAGCTGAAGGGTAGTAATGGAATTTCATAGTGCTCACATTCTCTACAAATCCTTAATAAAAGTAATTTCATGTCATTGTTTGGTAGAAGGTACATGTAGATGACTGGCAACCCTTTATGGGATTATTATTAACTTGAAAGTTAATTTTTGTGTTTTTACTTAGGTCAAGTTGTCATTGTGGTAAATGCCAGCAGTTTCTTCTCTGGTCAGTCCGATTCAGAGACACCAACAACACTCTCTCTGACCATACCGGCTTCACAAGTAGCCAGCCTCAGCCATGCCTCTTTACAGGCTGGTACTGGTGCACAGACAGTGACCTTCATACCACAGCAAACAAATACATCGCCACAGACAACAGCAACTCCACAAACTGTTGCATTCATCCCTCAGTCATTAGACAACAGTCGTAGCGCTGTGGCCTTTTTGGCCTCACAGCAAACAGAAAACCCAAGTCAAGTGCCAGTGTCAGCAGCATACGTGACGCCACATGGACAGTCAAGTAACATCTTGAGCATGTTGGATACTGCACTGCAAGCTTCTTCAGCAACTTCAACACCCATGGTGCGAGTTGGAACAAATCTTGAAACTGTTCAGATTGCTGGTGGTGGACAGCTGTCTGACACTGGTAAGAAATAAATATTTATTGAATCTGTGAATTAAATTTGGCTAGTTCATGAGGTCTGCTTGCAGCAGCAAGTGAAAAAGCAACCAACTCAAGGAGCATGTAACAAATTACAAACTTTAAAGTGCTTCTATGATGAAAGCTCAAATTTTGGAAAAAAAATAAAGACAGCAAACTTTGAAGTTCAAATTATAAGTTTTATTATTACATGGAAGCAACAATGACAAATAAGTATGGTTTCAAAACACTAGCGCAATGGTTGTTACAATTAGACTGGCACAAGACTCTATCGACTTAAGTCGAGGGGGAAAAAGTGCGAGTCTGCTAATTATGGGATTAATTAGCAACTACCAGAATTGTTCCACACAAAAACGTGCACACCAAGCTTTACAAAATCATTAAGTTTGGTGTTAATAGACCCAATATTAAGCGAGATAGAGCCATTAAAAAACGTCAAAATTATTTACAAAGAAATGTATGGCCATGTGAACACGGCGTCCAAATGATCAACATTTCTTTGTAAGTTTTGACGTATTTAAATGGCTGTATCTCAGTCAAAATTAGCCCGATTAACACCAAGCGTGAGGATTTTGTAAATCTCAGTGTGCTCTTTCTGACTATATGGATCAATAATTGCTGATCCTATGACTTACCTAGTCCCTTTTGGCTTGAAATCAGGCTAAAGCAAACAGCTTTGTGGAGGAATGGAGGTTCCCTGTAGTTTAGTGTTCAGTTGTGCGAGTAAAGTGAAATTAATTGCTTGAAAGAACTCTCAGAGAACAAGAATCGCAAATGAACACTTAAGATACAAAATGGCTCCTTTAGCCACCACCCATGAAAAAGCGAAAAAGACAATGATCAATAACAACACGCTTTCAGTTTGTTATATGTTTATATTCAGTCACATCTTGAGAAGTTATTTTAGAAAACTCCAACCTCAGATGTTTCCGTAGATAAGCCACACCCCCGATTTTTGATTTGAATTTTGAGAAAAAAGGTCCATCTTATTCATGGACTTTGTCTTAGCAAGGCTAGAAAGGCTTATTAGCATTAAAACAAAAGAATATTTCCTTTGGCTGCCATTATGAAAGAGGTCTGTGGTCTGACCTTTTACAGTGTATTTGATTTGGTTGCTTCTTAGGGGTTCAGGTGACAGGGTAATGATTGGAGGAACAGCAGTTTAAAGCCCAATGCTTTTTTGTCTCAGCCAGAATTTTTGGCTCAACCTCTTAACACTGTGTACTGTATGAACTAGTGGGGAATTTAAGAAACGACGACGGTTACGACTACGACAACGCAACAAAACAATAATATCATTGGTTAAAAGAGCATAAATAATCGTGCTGCATGTGCAGCACAGATTTTAGCAAGTATGTTTGATGTCCTCTACATAACGACGACGTGAAATCACCAAATTTGAATTTTTGACGACAACGTAAGCATGCAACAGAGAATCCTTCATTCTCTATTTTAAATTTGAAACAGCTCGTACTGATTTATTTTTAGGATACTTTGCCAACATTGTACGACGCGAACTAGACTGAATAATCGCGAAAGACTAACAATAGAGCCAAGTTATATTTTGAGGTGACGTTTTCATCGACCATCGCAGTCGTAGATCTTAAATTCCCTAGCCATACTCTAGTTATCATCAGCACATGGTAAAGGCTTCTTTCTTTTTACACTGAGAGACTTTGATGTTTGATGTCATCGTTGTTGGTCAAATTACATGGATGACGAATAAAGGTGTTACCTACTGTCCATGTGTAACATGATAATCATAAATGAATGAAAAACAAGATCATGCTTGGCAAACTAAAAACAGAATTGATTCAAAGAGCTCATTTCATTTATTAAAATGCCCCTAAGACCAAAATATCAGTTCCTATTTTTCTTTGGACTTCAAAACTATCAAAGTTTTAAGCCTTGATTTCAGAAAGACACCTGTTTATATTTACTGGAAATTTCCTGTTTTATGATCTGCCTTTACTAACTTTAAGATCTTGAGAGAGCTGGATTGCGGAGAAAATGATGTCAAAGGCTCACCAGTTTAAGAATGCAATGCGTGTGTACGCCGCAGAATTAATATGCAGCATGGGAGTTTTGGGCCTTCAGACTTTTAAACCCACTTTTTGCATATAATTTATAATAAGCTGCATTCACATGCTGAAACTTTAAGCTAGTGAGCCTTTGACGTCACTTTTCACTTGACCCAACCCTCTGAGGTCCAATAGGTCAGTTTTGAATGTGAGTAATAGCGAACCATGAAATCCAAAACGTACACTCAAAGTAAACGGCCTTTAGAAAAATAAAAGCTCAAAATTTTGCCAGTCAGGTTTTAAGCAAACATACTTTTCAAAATCTGGAGAAAAAAGGCGGTAATTTATTTTTTTATTACAGAGGCACTTTAAATATTAGGGCTACATGTATTTCATGTCAAAAGGGGTCAATAGATAATGCTTGTAGCAACGTCTGCGCCGTATATTCCTAAACAAGAGCATCCTTTCAAAAATAGTGATAATTATTTATTATTACTATTTTTGAAATGATATTCTTGTTTTATGGCAACTTTTCAAATGGTAAAGTCAAACTTCACATATCACCTATAATTCAACATTTTCGTATAACTCGGCTATCAATGAGTAAATGTTGTCAATCACTACACTCTTCTGCAGTTCCAGAACAAGTCATATCAACACCAGCTGATGGTGAAGCTATGATTGATGCTGCCTCCTCAGGTCAGAACACAATTAAGCAAGTAAAAACAAAAGAGGAGAGGGCAGATGATGAACCTCCACAGAAGCGTCAGGCACTTGGTGTGGATTTCACCTCCCTCATCAAGGAAGAAGTCTTTAACAGCCAACAGGTACCACAAACATAATACTAATATTGATAAACTTGTCAAGCTTTCCTATCTTAAGGAAAAAAGTGCTAGGCTAAGAGTTTTTATTGAAATAGTTACTGAATTATCCTAGCTGCACACCTTTGCAGCCCTTATTTCTTATCATATTGTGATGTTGATGTGGCCTCTCCTATAAGCCTGGTGGTTTCTTGAGGTCTCCTTGCCTAACAGCATGCTGTACTTTGTAAAATTCATTTTAATATTAAGGCAAATAAATGATGATGATGATTATCATTGAACGCCACATTAGTTAGGCTTTAACTTGGTACATGTATCCTAGTTATTCACTCAGTCTTTGTGACCGCATACTACAGAATACAGCTACAGTGTACATGGACGTATCTACGATCTTGTTGTATGCTAAAACGAAAGGCTAACGTGAGAAATAAAAAATAAAAAAGTAAATATTATTAAAGAAAGAAACAAAGAAGATATAATGATGGTTCAACAAACTGAAATATTGATAACCAAGAAACAGTATCATAATTTATTATACACTGTATACTCAACAAAATGTCGCCTTTCTGATTGGTCAAACGACTACCGGTAATGCATGAATAGGTTAGAATGCAATACGGAAGTTGCTATGGGAACAAAGCGATGGGGTAATTTGTTGAGTGTTTTATAAATAAAAAAATCATGTGAACTTGCTCATGCATTTCATAATTTATAGTCGCTCGTGGTGTTTTGAAAGTTCTTAAATTGTATTTTTGAGATCTTTCAAAGCATTACTTGTGCCCATAAATCGTGAACGAAATGCACTCGCATTCATATCATTTCCTAGACATGTTTGCTCCCAGTTAAATAGTAAATGATATTGTTGTGATTCACCCATTTTCCTGCCTTCTACAAATTTACGCCTGGCAATTGTGGGTGTGAAACTTGGTTACAAGGAACGGAACAATATACATGAGACGAATCATATGCTGAACTGCGGATATGAAATCAAATAAAGCTATGATCCTCGCAGTTATGGACGCAATTTTAGCAATTGCGTAGGGAAGCGTTCAGGCTCCCAACGGGGTTTGGACCCTTGACCTCGCGATACCGGCGCGACGCTCTAACCAACTGAGCTATGAAGCCACTGACGTTGGGAGCCTGAATTTTTCAGGCTTCTCTACGCAATTGCTAAAATTGCGTCCATAACTGCGAGGATCATGGCTTTATTTGACGTCGTTACGTTGATTGGTAATCTTGGTTTTTTAAGGTTATAAATAAGTTTGAAATTAAAAAACTCAATAATAATTGACCTATTAAATGGTTGATAATACATCGCGTGCAGTGACTTTACATGGATAAACCTCCCCCTTATTAGTATACGAAGTTTTATCAGCTGATAAAACACTCCTCAGGCATAGCTTTTTTTTCTTGTATCCTAATATTCTCCTCTTTCAATTGTAACCATTGTTCTGAGTCCAGAGGGACACGCTTTTTGTGGAATGTTTTTGAAGCCGTTCAAAAAACTCACAGCACGTGTTTTATCGGGTCTAAAAACACCCGGCTACGCCTCGTGGATTTAAACCTCAATGCTGCTGTTTTCTAATGAAATGTAGGTTAAAGAAAGCATCACAGACCAGGAAAGCAGAATAGCAACTAGCGGTCCTTCCCAGATAAACATTCCCAAATCCACACCTGAACAGAACTTGGCCAGTACCCAACTTACAAACCTGTCACAAACAAACGAAGACAGACATTTTGTCTCAGTGGATCCAGCACGACCAGTAATCATGGTAACTGATTCCACTTTCCCATCAATACAAGACAGTACCCATGGCATCACAGCGCAATACCAGAATAATCTGTTAACTACGCAGGATTATTCAAGCCGTCAGCAAGTGGCGGTTGATTGTCATAATACTGAGAAGTACTCAAGTAGTTATCCTTCGCCCCAGATCAGCATCTCTGAAGAGGAAACACCTCAAGGTATGACTGAAACATCAGAAGGAGTCACAGTTTCCACAGAAACAGGTTCAGGGGATATAAAGGAGCAAAGAGCTGTGGAAGAGAACTATCTTAAAGGGTTGGAAAGGGAACAGAATATACAGGATATACAGGATCACAATGGGCAGGCTCAGAGCTGCAAATCCCATGAAACGTTACCTCTGGCCCTTCTCTTTGAAAACGGCCAGCAAGTTACGGAAGTTGAATCACCGATTGTATCTCAAAACAATGTTGTTACGAATGTCATGAGTGAAACACCTGCAGTTCTCACGCAATAAGCCTTCTACACTGAATGCATGCGTGTGTTAGGTTGTGCTCTTTTACAGTTCCAAATCCAGGTGTTTTAGTTGGACTGCCTTGAACAGTAAGCAGTCTTTATTAACTGATGGATCTAACTTTCTTGGATCGAGCATGCAAGGCCATTAACCTCACGGTTGCGTTAAGTGACGGTATTTTGGTATTGCCATTCTCCAGTCGCTGTTTAGTAGCCGCAACTTCGCCCAAAAAGGGAGAGAAAAGTTTACACCAAGTAGATCGGTAATTTTGCTACAAAAAGCAAGTGGACAATAAAGTGGAAACTAAATACTTCAAAGCTCTCAGTATAAACTATTTTTATTTATCTCCTTACACAAAAAATGTTCATTTTAAATCTTGGATTAAAAGCCCTGCTAAAACTCAAAGCAGGTGGCATTGAACTCATGCGTAATATCTAAAAAATTGTGTTCCTACTATCCAATATAAGTGTAGAAGCTTATCTTAATTTTGGTTGGGTTGTCATGTTAAACAGTCTTAAGGGTTAAACCTTTTAAAACTACGTATTGTAAATGTGCCATTTTGAGAGGCACCCAACTAAAGATTTTGTTGAAAGATCTGTTTGGATGCATGGAACGTTGGCCACAGATTTTGAAAAATTTCTTGGTAATTCTCTAGCCTTTCTTGGGTTTTGAAATAAATCACGTTACCCAAAACATCATAACAAAATTTCATTGAAGAATGAGAGAAGTAATCCTCGCACTTATCTGGAAATATGGATATTTATTATCCAACTGTATTAGTTATTGTACAAAAAACGCACGAAACGAGTACAAATATTCCACGATATTGTACAGTTAGTTATTTGTACTTAACAATTATTCCATGAGCCCGCGTTGGATACGAGAGCGCGTAGCGCCGAGTTGACTATTACCTATCTTGTATCCAAAAAAGGCGAATGGAATAATTCTTTTATTAAATTCTCAACCGTCGGTTTTGCTAAATTTTATTTAAGTTTAAGAAACGACCGGAAAGGGATGTGATTTCCGGGTACCAAAAGTTTTCTGCCGAGCGACATTTGCCGCATTCATTTCCATATAAGGTCAAGCGCAGGTATAATGGCTGATAACCGAGGTCCTGTGAACCAATGAAAAAGCTAGAATTGCATTATTCGAGGTTGAGAATTTAATAAAATTTGTCAGGGAACAGACGCATAGCTGACGTCATCACAAAAAAACGTTTAATTCTTTAAATATTATATAAAACAAACAGATTCCATGTTGCCGTGCGTCTGCTTAGTAATAGATCAAAGAAGACATCAAAATGTGGTAAGAGCATCAGTGACACACAAGGCGATCACTTGTTTTGTTCTTACCACATTTTGACGTCATCTCTCAGGATCTATCACAACCAGTTTGCGGGGAAGTTTGTGGGACGTAACTTCGATTGACAATTCTTAAAAGGAAGATTTTGTTCCCGAAAGTCTGGTCTTCACTAACGATGCTATCATAAGCAATATATTATGCTGATGCATTAACTTGAAACTTGTGTTTTTGTCCAAACAATACATACTATGGACCAACACTCTACTGAGTTTGGTGAATATTGGTTATGCTTTCATAGCTAGTGAGGACCAGGTTTAATGTTCCATTCTATTTATCAGCATCTCCAGTGTCATAAAATTATCGTTTACCATAGGCCCTTTAAAAAACTTAATTCCGTTATAAGAACTTAAAAATATCCTTATGCGGTTAGCTGCTGATGACTGAAAATGGCAGCAAAAACTAACAACTGGGAACATTGTAGACAAGATTTAGATTCTAGAACAATTAAAAGATCATTACTATTATTATTATTATTATTATTATTATTATCATGATCATTATTATTAACATTTGATAGTAAACTATATATAATGTAGTGATTACAGACTATCTATAATTTAAAAATATCAAGATTCGAAGACCAAATAGTCAAGATAGGGAAACAGGAAATGAACTGTACCAGAAGCTCACATTGCAAAAAAGGCAATCAAAAAAGTTACGATTTTCATGACGCGATCTTTTAGCGCGCCTAAAATCACTAATTAGACAGTCATATACTAAAAGCAGTCCGGCAAACGTTAACGTTTTGAAACTGAAATCAAACTGCAACCCGAGCACGAGTGACCTCACTTTCGCTTTGTAGAATCGCTCTTCATCACCAATTCCTCCCTCAAGGAGTTTACTTCAAAAGCTGGATTCAAGATTCCTCCGTCCTTGCCCCATCGCTATTCAATTCCAAATTTACAAGCAAGTAAATTTGCCACTTTCAACTCCTTTAGGGAATTTTTGATAACTTATTCCATCCTTGCTTTTCTTTTCTAACTTTTGGCCCAAGACAAATGTCTTTATTCCAAGCATCTCTAGTAATGCAGTGCACTCATTACACGGCGTCTTTGTCACGAACAAGGTTCCACCTTCAATGTTCTTAGTGTTCCGCGTAAGTAGCGCATTCTGTTCTGCGTGAATGACGTACGGATATTTCTTGTCTGGTACGTCATCTCTGTCAGAAGCTCTTGGGAATTCGCCGTACAGCGCTTTTGATGGAAATCCATTCCAGCCAAGCCCAACAATTTCTTTCTTTTTGTTTGTGATTACTGCTCCTACCCCGGTCTTTGGATCGTCAGTACGTTCGGCTAGGAACTTTGCCAAGGTCATTAAGTGGAATCTTTCATCCCTTTTCAATTTCGTGTTACCTGAAGTCGGTTCACGCTCACTTTCAGATGATTCAAGTTCATTATTGTATCCTTTCTCGGATACGACCAAAATCGATGCCATCCACGTCAACATTTGTGTAAAATCGCTTTCAACCTGACGTCTCATTTCTTCATCGAAAGCGTGCCATGGAAGTTTATTTTTGGCCTCTCTCATCCAATCGTCGTTCCAATATGTTTCTTTAAGATTTTGTGCCATTTCATTTCTTGTTCGCTCTGGTGTTTGGTGCCTGTGTTGAACGTCCTTGATAACATCCTCTCCCACTTCTGGAACAAAAACACTTTGGCTGATTGAGCTTACTTTAAATAGGTTATCAACCCGTAATGTTTCTTCTTCAAAGTCGACGTCTTTCATCAGGGAGTACTCTGGCTCAATTGGCAAATAGAAGACCCTCTTGACTTTAGACTGGACCAGAAGCTTTGTGCAAAAAGAGCATGGTTTCCTCGATACAAAAACTTTGCAGTCTTCGAGGACGTTGTGATGCATCATCAACAAACGAGCAACTGCGTGAACGCCATTGCGGGAACAGTCGACGGCGTAAATTTTGTCGTTTGGCAAAACGAGTACAGCTCCTACTTTTCTGTAAGAATCTTCTGGTTTGTCCTCTGGGAAATCTTCTTTGTCCTGTGGGAAATCTTGCATCCAAAGTGCAACAATCATGTACAAATTGTCTTTAGTAAGTCTGGAATATCTGGAGGCGTAAGAAGTCGAAGGTTTTCCCCTTTGATCGGACTCTGTACTTTGAGGATCTTTTTTGTTTTGGACGGACATCATGAAGAGTTTGTTGAGAGCGCATGCATTTGCAGTTTATTCGTCCTTGGTTAGGGCTGATCTCCTTTTTGGTTGCTCGTAATCTGCGACTAAAAAGCATGCGTTTCCTTGATCGGGGAGAGGAGGAAAGGCAAAGCAAAAGTTTTCACGCCTGTTTCATTCTATAAATGAGCCAATCAGATTGATAGAAAAGAACATCCGGTCAAAGCAAATTCAAATTTTGCTTCTCCGTTTAGAATAATTATTAGTTGTCGCCTCTTTGTGTAACGCAAAGCAGGATGACCGATGGCCAGATTTTACCTGAACGACAAATTGAATGATTGAAAAAGTCTTGACCGAAAAGGAGCTAAAAATGCCTGCAAGATGGCTAGAAGTAATAAGCTAAATTCGAAAAGGAAATATCCTTTACAAATTTCATTTTAAAAATTGTGTCGTATTGCCTTGTTTTGATGTAATTTTTAACATGATAATCTTATTAAGGTCTCGGTAAAGGTAAATTTGGGCATCTCTCTCAAATTTCTTTGAGAAATGGCGTGTTTTTATATTGAATGGATCTACATCCCGCGCATGTATATGACGGATGTTAAAGTGTCTGGAACAGTATCTTTGAAACTGAAAAATTCTTGATTTTGTGGGAAGTAAAACAATTACTGTCTGGTACCGGTTTCCAAAAGCCGAGGTGTTCAACATGGCGCGTGCCGCCATCTTTCGAAAGCTTCTTTTCTTTCGAACAAGTGAACAAACTACCGCCCGAGGTCGGACACAGAGCTGCTATTGCTATTGCGTTGTTGGTGAATAAAATGAAAGTTCAATCTTTGTAAATTGATTTTGATGTACAGTTGTAACCGTGGGAACATTTTATTATTTCATTTGGTGGGTTCCCCAGAATGGAGTGTGAAGCCTTTGGATTTTATAACACTGTTGGCAACCGAGGATTTAAAAAATGCCTCAAATCGCGTTGAATGTGGAAAAAAACACACAGGAAGGAAGATACCCACGATGGCAATAAGGTAAGGCTTTTTAATTGAGAAATTTCTCGTACAATTATCTTCCTAAGTCTTTTATCGAGATTGCCATAGAAGTCTTTATATTTTTGTCGGCCATGTTCGCTTTCTCTTAGACTGATCGAGCTTGGGATGCCTGTGTAGTAACACACAAACACTTACAATTTTCACGCACAAACATTAGTCACCCCCATGTCTCGTAAAACGTGATCACGGCGAGAATACATTCTTTGTGCAATATCACAGCTTTTGACGAAGACAACTTTCTGTCGTGACAATGTTTGCCCTCTGGCGATTCCAGAATCCTATGCGCATAACGTGGGTCTCTAATTACTGGCAAATCATTCATCCAATATAAACTTAAATCTGTTTGGGTTGTCTTCTTGAACAGGAGCGAACCACTCCCATACTAAGCATTTTTCAGACCGATCTATTATTAGACTACCTTTTCCGCAAAAAAACAAAGACAGTTCCGGTTCGTTGGCGCGATGACGTCAAGTTTAATAGTTGCTTGTGATTAGTCATTGGGCTCCTGTGAGAGTCTCGCTCGCGGGAAATTCAAAAATCATTTTAAAATAGATCGGTCTCTCAAACCGCTGTGACAGGAATATATATGGCTGTCGTTCGCTCCTGGGTCCATTTATTTCAAATTACCGAGATTAACAGGAGAAGAGGCTTGATAACCTTCTCACTCCCTTTCTATAACATAAAATACTTTTCGGGATAAAATACTTTTCGGACCATGTTCGTAAAACAAACTTTACTGGGATTGAATACACGTTTACAGCTATTTGAAATGTTGTTTATGCAAATGTTTAAAATGCGCATGTAAAGTTTCCACATGCTGATAAAATGCGCATTAAAAACCGGTCACTTCTTGATAGAAGAAAGTATTGTTCGAGTAAGGACTGCTGCTAGCTTTCGCCGATCCGCTACGGCATCATATCATCCCTGCTAGAGGTAAACATCAAACGTCGCTTACTCTTTGGTTGCTATAATATGGAAGGTCGCCACAAGTTCTTTTGACGGTTTCTCAGAATTCTTCAGTTTTTTTAAAGAGATTAGGGACCTTAAGCAAGAACGACGACGATGGCTAAGAGAACGCCACATAACAATAGGTTTAACTAGCAAAACAATAGCTCTGCACGCCCTGCACGTGCGTTTTACGTTTTGAAACATTTCGTTGCCGTTCTCGTCTTGACAACGACGAGAGAAATGATAACATTTGAGGTTGTGTGGAGGACGCGAGCACCTGACGACGACCTTAATTTCAATTTTCTCTCTAAATATCCACACCGTTCTCATCGATTTTTTTTCCACGAATGTTGACTTAAATTTTCTATGCTGAGCGACTTAAAGTAATCGCAAAATTATTACAGTAACGGGAATTGTTCTATGTGGGTCGGAACGACCTGCTGCTGGATTTACATCCAGGGAAAATATACCCTCACGATACGGAAGTGATATGATTTTTGCAAATTTTGAAAATCAATTAAGACCGCTAGCATTCTTCAGAACCAAACAATCCTCTAGAAAATTAGTGGGACGTAACTTTAAGTAACAGTTTTTTTTAAGGGAGATTTTATTCGCTTAGGTCTCAACAGGTGTGAAAACATCTGTACCAGTCCGCTGCGCGTGCTGAACGTTAGCAAGGTCGACATAGGCACGTAACGCGTGCCGGATACAGTACACAGATGTATAAACTTGTTGTGTTTTTTGTTCTAACAATACAAACAGGTGATCAAGACTTTCCTTAGTTTGGTGAATGCTGCTTATGCGCGCACAGTTAGCGAGGACCAGGGTCAATATGTTTCCGGGAACTTCAATTTTCAGCCATAAAATCTGAACGATGCGGAAGAGATCTTTATTCTTCTACGTTAAGAAAAGGTCTCCTTAACGACACTGTGTCACGGTAATTTGGGGTTTTTCGGAACAATTTTAACTTAATCGTGAGTTCCACACTCAGAAAAAAAATATTCAAATTCCCCTACCTTTACAATTATCGTTGCACCACAAAAAAGTTGATTCTGAGCGAAAACAACTTTCATCCTAGTGAGTCCTCCTAAACTTGAAGAAAAATATCGAGCCGACTTTTTTTTAACGATTGACCAAATGCAATACGTTTCTATCTTGTGCTGTTAGTCCATCCATAAATCTGTAACTTGGTTTCATGTATTTCGCGTGTTGTCTTATTGGTTTTAGTGCATATTGCGACGTTCCGTTATATTTTATCAGCATTTTCCCTGTCATAAAACTAACTTTTGCCATAGCCACTTTGAACAAGCTTCATCCATTAGAAAGAATCTAATTAAAAATATCCTCCTGCGGCTAGTCTTGCGGCTTTTAGTTGCATTTGTTCGTTGGGTGCCCCTTTGTAATTCAGCTGCCCACTCGTGAGCTAAAAGTACATTAAAAAAAAAACCAAGAGGGGATATGGTAATCACGGTCTAGATTCTAAAACAATTCAAACATCAATTAACATTTGAATGCAAGCTAATAGTAATGTAGCGATTACAGACTATCTATAGTAAACGTATTTACTGTCTCTAAAACTCAAAAAATCTACGTAGATTAAAAGACCAAAACGTCAAAGTAACGAAAACGAACTGTACCAGAAGCTCAAAACGATAATCGATCACAACAGTTATGGTTTTCCTGACGTCATCTTTTTTAGCGCACCTAATACACTACTTAGATATTCATAGACTGAAAGCAGCAGTCAAAATTAAAATTTTCAGTTGAGAGTACAAACAATCCTCAACTCGTGCTCACGGGTGGCCTTACTTTCGCCTGGTCGAATCGGTCTCCAACGCCAGTTTCTTCCTCAACAATCTTTTCGTTCCCTTTTTCTTTCTTGATCTTCAAATTCCACGTCGAGATTCCTCTTTGCCCCACTTATCTCCGATACCAAACTAAAGCAAGCAAATTTGCCCCCCTTCACTGCATCAGAGAACTTGTTATAACTTATTCCTTTCTTGGTTTTCCCTTCTATAAACTCTGCGCCCAAGATAACTGTCTCTATTCCCATCATCTCAAGTAATGTAGTGCACTCATCGCACGGCGTCTTTGTCACAAACAAGGTTCCACCTTCAATGTTCTTGGTGTTCCGCATGAGAAGCGCGTTTTGCTCTGCGTGAATGCTGTAAGGATACTTCTTGTCTGGTACGTCTTTATCTTTGTCAGAAGCTCTTGGGAATTCACCATACAGCGCTTTTGATGGAAACCCATTCCAGCCAAGCCCAACAATTTCTTTCTTTTTGTTTATAATTACTGCTCCTACCCCGGTTTTTGGATCGTCAGTACGTTCGGCTAGGAACTTTGCCAAAGTGATAAGGCGGTAGCTCTGCTCCTTTTCTATTCCCTGTGTTGGGTCGAATGCAACTGACTTATCTGGTGATTCAAGTTTAAAATTGTATCCTTTCTTCGTTCCGACCAAAATCGACGCCATCCATGTCACCATTTCTGTGAAATCGATTTTGACCTGACTTCTCATCTCTTCATCCAGAGCCTGCCATGGAAGTTTATCCTTGGCCTTTTTCATCCAATCGTCGATCCAATATCTTTTTTTAAGACTATCCTCCATTTCAATCCTTTTTTCCTTTGGTGTTTGGAGCTTGTTTTGAATGTCCTTGATAACATTCGCTCCCACTTTCGGGACAAACACACTTTGACTGATTGAGCTTACTTTAAATAGGTTATCAACCCGAAATGTTTCTTCTTCAAAGTCGTGCAATGGGCGGTACTCTGGCTCAATTGGCAAATAGAAGACCCTCTTCACTTTAGACTGGACCAGAAGCTTTGTGCAAAAAGAGCATGGTTTTCTCGATACAAAGACTTTGCAGTCTTCAAGGACGTCATGATGCATCATCAACAAGCGAGCAACTGCATGGACGCCATTGCGGGAACAGTCAACGGCATAACTCCTGTCGTTTGGCAAAACGAGTACAGCTCCAACTTTCATGTAAGGATTGTTTCTTTGAGGATTGTCCGCTGGGTTCTTTTCTGGCTTGTCCTCTGGGAAATCTTGCATCCAAAGTGCAAGAATCATGTACAAATTGTCCTTGGTAAGTCTGGAATAGCTGGAGGCATAAGAGGTCGAAGCTTTTCCCTTTTGATCGGACTCTGTACTTTGTGGATCTTGATAAGCCATGAAGAGATCACTGAGGGCACAGTTGCAGTTTATTCGTCCTTGTTCAGGGCTGATTGGTTTGCACGTAACCTGCGATCAGGCCGGCTTTCTGTTGATCGGCGAAGGGAGGAAGAAGGAAAACAACGCTTTTATATTTTTCCTCTTTAAATCAAGGTGATGTTATGCTATAAATGGTTGGCCAATCCGATTCTACCGGAAGTTAACCCAGGTTTTTGTTTCTTTTTCTCAGAAACAGAACGTTAACGTGTCTATATTGACTTCCGGTTGTGAACTATTTACACAATGATGTAAAATGAAGTTTTGAAAAGAAACACTGCGATTTGAAGTTTTTATGGAACATTTTCCTCGATCAGTTGAATCGGCCGTTACAACTGTCTCAAAATAACGTGACGTCACGCGCTCTCGCATCCTTTGGGTTGTCTGTCTGTGGTTGAGAGAAAATTAGTCTGTAAAATGAGGAAGAGAAATTCACAAAGCAAAGTGGTGGCTCAGTTAGTTGAGCATCGGGCTGTCATGCGGGATGTCGTGAGTTCGACTCCGCCCGCACCAACACTCAGGGTCTTAAAATAACTGAGGAGAATGTGCTGCCTTTGTAATTACATCTGCAAATGGTTAGACTTTCAAGTCTTCTCGGATAAGGACTGTAAACCGGAGGTTCCGTCTCATAACCCTAGCTTGTTGGAAATTAAATAGTATGGGACGTTAAAGAACCCACTCACTATTCGATAAGAGTAGGGGACGTAGTCCCCGGTGTTGTGGTCTGACCTTATCTGGACGGGGACATTTTCCACTTCCTAAAATAAATTGTAAACTGTGTAACAAGCAGTCTGGCTAAAGTCCCCCGAAAAACATTGTAAATTAGTCCTGAAAAGCCCCGATGGGAGAGTCTAGTAGCTTCACTTAACTTCACTTAAAGTCTCAACCTCACAGTGGAGTTACCAAAACAAAAGAAACTCTGTGTGGAAATAGAAATTTTATTTCAGAACCAGCCAGATAATACAATAAGTCAAAGATATTTTTTTTACTTCATAGACACTTTAGGCAACAAGTAACTTCAGGTAGGATGCTTTTAGACATTGAATGCTAACTTAAATTAAAAGTGGTTACTGGGAACAATTCAAACTGAAATACGTCCTTCATTATATCCTATCAAACATTAAACAAAAGCAGCATGTTTGCTGTTTATAGCCCTTACAATCTGTTACAAATCGACGAACTTTTCATTTGCTGTGTGATCAGACACAAAGCTAAGAGCGGGTATCTCTCAACATAGAAAATTAAAATTGAACAAAATTCGATCAACATTTTTGTAACTTCTGTACCTCATGCGCCGATCATCTCGCAACTTCAACATCCACCCCCCCCCCCCCTCCCCCTCCTTTCTCGGGCCAAAATGGTGTTCAAATGCCCTACCCCATCGTCCGATTTGAAGGATTTGTCTGTCATACCCTATTAAAGAAAAATCGTCGTCCGCCCCTGCCGTCTTTAATAAAGACCTTTTGAAGACCTTTTTCGTAAGACAACCGCTCGCAAATGCTTCATCTCTTCCTTTAAACTGTTCTATCTCGTCCAAACACGTGTTTTATAGCTGTTAGCGACTTCGGCGCCCGGAGAAAACAATTATTTGAAACCTGACACTTCCCGTTCAATTTTCCCCACCCCATGCAGGCAAAGGTCAAATTCCCCACTCCCCTTTCACAGTAGATGGTCAAATGCCCGTGGTTTGCACCGGTGGGGGATGTTGAAGTTTCGATTTGATCGGCGCATGATTCTGCAAAGTTATCCCACAGTCTCTCCAAGCAACACTGCAAGAGTCAAAATGTGGCTGAATTAGAGCTTGACCTATCAGATGCACGGTTGCTTGAGGAACAAGGTGCATAATGGGTTTTATCGCCACAATGCCACAAGCAACTTCTTTTGTTAGTTTATCCGTCAATGTGACTGCTCTAATCAAGTCGATGGTCATTCCAAGTGATTCCGTGGTAGTAACATTCTCAGTGGCAATTGTCGAGGAGCTGATCTGTGTGTTAGGAAGCGTACAACGTTGCACGCAAAGCAACATGCCAGCCTTTTGATAGCGTTTGGAGTCTTAATTCATTGATCGCATGCTTAAGCCCTAAATTTGACAATTTGATTTTCTTTTAGTGTTTTGATTCGCGACTTGTAATAGATATCTTTAGTTGTATTAAAGGTATTGTATTCAAAAAGGGAAAAGCATCGTTTAGACATTGAAAGTGTAAGATCAAAGATTGTGGGAATAAAAAAACATGATCCAAAAGAGTGTGTTGTTACCAGTGTGGTTATTCCCGAAGAATCTGAGAGTACTCAGCCTCTGCCTCGATCCAATGATCATGAACTCGATTTTTGTCATTTATTTAGCGTAAGGTTGCTTGCTCTCGCCTAGTTGTTAACATTTTCAAAATCTTGATTCAGATTCATGGCAACTGAATATTGTCTACTCAAGAACCTGCATATGTTAGATGGGAGTCATCAGTGTACACCCCGGGCCAACAATTGAGTAAATAGTTTCGAAGATCATTAATACAGAATAAAAATAGTAGTGGCCCTAAAATCGTCCCTTGGGCCAAAACAATTAGAGAGTGACTCGTTGATTGAGCAACTTTGTCTACGATTTTCTAAATATGACCTAAACCATTGGTACGTATTTCCATTTATGAAGTAATGGCTTAGTTTTGACAAGAGGACCTCGTGGTCTACTGTGTCGAAAGCCTTTTTTAGATCTAGGAAAACAACATTGTTTATCTTCCCTTGATCGATAATATATGCCCAAGTGTCTGTGGCCTTAAGAAGAGCCGTGACAGTCGAGTGACAGAAGGCGTAACTGCATCGATACTTGTTAGATAATCTCGATGATAATAATAATAATAATAACAACCAGAACGACAATAATAATAACAATAACAATAATGGCGGAGCTCAGGCGCTCAAAGCGCGCCAGCGGAGCACTATGGGTAAGATTTTTTAGAAAATCTATCCACGCGAAACCCAATCTCCCACCTAATAATGCGTACAAACTGTCGGGGTGGAGGAGGGGAGGCAGGGAAGCCTTTGGGGACGGGAGTATTCGGGCAATTTTCCTTGGCAGCATTGCATTTGGCAACCTGCGTTTTTCTGGTGGGAAATTATATTAGAGCAGCGGGATAAAGATTAAAGACCAGAAAAGAGTATTAGAGAAGAGGCCACGAAATTTGAGAAATTTAAGTGAAGTAAGCCTCGAGAGAAACCGGGGAAGAAGATCATGAGAGAAAATTTCAATAAAGAACACCATAAAGCTGAGAGAAATAGAACGAGAGACAAAACACTAATTTACGACGATTGGCTTTCAGTTATTAGTTTCCTTCTTAAACGCTATCTCAAGATTAAAGTCAAATCTTCGGAAATTGTATTGCCAAATGGCATTTAACTGCGGTTAAGATCCTTATGATGGCCCAATTTTGTTTCTAACATGTTCATATGGAGAGATATAGGTAACCTATCTTGGCCATTTACTCTTAATTTTTCAGGCTAGAAATAAAATAACTTATATAAAAAATGCATTAAATTGTTGCCTTTGTTGTCAATTTCACCCGTAGTTGCTAAAAAAGGAATGACCTAAAATGATCTAAAATGACCTGAGCTACAACGATATCTAAAATGAGTAGGTCATTTTACATTATTTTGGATACCGTTATAGCTCACTTTAGGTCATTTTAGATCTAAATAAATAAATTTATATAGCGCTTGTACATCGCTGTTCTAAGCGCTTTACAATGTAAAAAAGGACAAGATAATTAATCAAGTTTTTAAAAGCTGACATATAACACTACTGTACATATCAGGAATCTATAGCATAGACATCTTAAAAAGAAAAGAAATTAAACAAAAGCAAATATGATGAAACTAAATATCATATACCTTTTTAAAAAGAAACGTTTTCAACTTAGATTTAAAAAGATTAACATCAGAACAAACTCGAATTTCAAAGGGGAGCTTGTTCCACTGTCGGGGGGTAGCAACGGAAAACGCTCGCTGACAATAAGTTTTCATGTTAAAGTTTGGTTGTACAAGGCGTAAATGATCCCTTGATGACGGTAATGTCCTTGATTGACGGTAAAACTTTAAATTGATAACTCTCTCTTCAACAGGAAGCCAGTGAATATCTCTTAGAGTCTCGGGGATGTGATCTCGTTCAATGAGACCGGCTATAATTCTAGCAGCCTCATCTTGAACGGACTGCAACTTATCTATATCCCGTTTTTGGGCACCAAAAAGAAGAGAATTACAAAAGTCCAACCTCGAGCTAACAAAAGTGTGAATTAGATACCGTTGTAGCTCATTTTAGGCCATTCCTTGTTTCAGTAACTACGATCACCTCACTAGTTCACCACATTTAAGATGTTATACGTGTAGTGCATACAATCCTCCCCTCCCCCTCCCCTCCTTATGAAAAGTCCTTTTGTCACTAATCCGGTGAACACTATATTGGTCGGCCTGCTTCACCTCAGGGGAGGGGAAGACAGAGGAAAGACTGTGATAATTTAATACAATGACTAGAGTATTGGACGTGGTATTTTGATTTCTTTTGTTCATTTAACATTTCAACATTGTGGGTGACACATGCATAAAACAGACTGCACACTTACGTTAGATTGATTTTACAAGGATAAGAAAGGTTGTGTGGATTACATATTTTATGACATAAGTATTATTGTGACCACTTTACATATTAACTTCTCACCCAGGCTCTTTCCCCTGCTGCTTAGTGGCTGAGGGAGGAGTTAAGGTACAAGGTAAGTTACCTGTATGTATACAACGTAGACACATGTACGCAAGTGCGTGCCTATTTTTTATGACGTTCCGGCTTAAAGTTCACGCCCTTGCGCGACCTTGTCAAACGTCCCCACCCTCGGGATCACGAGTTTAATCAAATTTCCTCCTATTCCCCATCCACGGGAGAGGAGACTGAGTCAAATCCCCTGGATATGCCCGGCCCCCTTCTCCTAAGGCTAAACATTGCTTTAAGATTTTTCCTCTTGTTCTAACTGAAGAGAGTGGGTGTAAAGATTATCAGTCAAAATGTTGTGAAAGAGATTACTGTACACGTAATTTCAGTTTTACTTGTTGATAAAAATTGTTGGTTATTGTTTGCAAGGCTTGTTTGTTTACTGCTGTCAGCTCAGAGGTGTTTGATCACTGTAAACTGTATACAGTAATGACGATTAATTTTGTACCTTATCAATTAGGCAGAAGCATAATTATTCCCATATACACTTTATTGCTTTCTGGGGTTAGAAACGGGAGCTCCGCTTGTAGCCTTGGCTAAATCCATATATTAATAACAGTAATAATAATAATAATAATAATAATAATAATAATAATAATAATAATAATAATAATAATAATAATAATTTTAAAAATTATTGCGCGCAAATATCTATATTAATATAATCTCGATCGCCTAGTTACTCTCGCGCATTTCCAATCATCTGGAAATATACCTTGAAATATTGATTGATTAAAAGTTGTCGCAAATAGGTTTCCAAATCGGTCTGTGTAAAACGCAGACTGCAGACTGCAGACCGGCGGGGGTAAAATGCAGTCTGAGGTTATAATTTAACTGTTGAAAAACCCAAACCCATTAGAAATGCTAACAGTTAAGCCTAAATATTGTTTTAGGACTAATTAGGCCTAAGTTTAGCATTTCTAAGGGGTTTGGGCTTTTTCAACAGTTACGTTATAACCTCAGTCTGCATTTTACCCCTGGTCTGCAGTCTGCAGTCTGCGTTCTCGAATAAGCCTAGCACTGAGAAACAAGACCAGTTGCCCTTGACTTGTTTAATTAATTTAAAAGTGAAAACACTAAATTTGTTGTTGTTGGTGGACGGAGTTGAAACCGTTCATTTGTACTGCTACTTTTTTTGGCAAGTTTTGGACCAGTAGTAACAAAGTAATTGTTAGACACATTGGACAGCGTAGTTGGATTAACGAACGAAATGATTTTTGAAATGTATCATATATTGAACTGCGGACGTGAAATCAAGTGAAGCTATAATCCACGCAGTGTTTCTGGCTCCTACGGTTAAAATTGTGTTCATAACTGCGGGGATCATGGCTTTACTTCAGTTGGATTTATAATAGTTATAAATACGCTAATCACTTTCAGAGATGTTGCCGATTTCTTTTCAGACTTATTTACGCAAAGTAAGTTCATTGATTGTCTGCTAGGTCTTGAAATTATTAACATTATAGTAGATCTGCGTGGCTGACGAATTATTTTGGAACTAAAATTCGACAAAATACTGAGTCTGGAACAAATTAACTTAAAGGGGACAGAGGACCTAGATCTTGTTAATTCACACCTAAATCACCTCCGATTGACGAGTAAAATCGTCAATAAGCAGAATATTTGTCAGAGCACAGAACACGTAGTTACTGTTTTTTGTTCACATTAGCCGTTGTTGCCTCGTTCGAAAGCTTAAACAGTGAAAAGAAAATTTCTCTCAGAGCAGCACTTGCCAAAATACAAGGCCACGTTTTCTTTTTTCAGCCTCAGTGGAAACAGATGTATAGTACACGAAGGGTGCGTTCGATTGACCCTATTCCGGAACAAGAATACGTGGATTGATGATTTAAAACGGTATGTCTGGCGTTGTGAAGCAACAAGGATAATAAAGATATGTTTAAAATAGCATTTTAGCAGGTTTTTGACAATTTTAAGAAGAAAGTATCGTTCGAGTGAGGACTGCTGCTAGCTTTTGGCGATCTACGGCATCATATCATCCCTGCTAGAGGTAGACATCAAACGTCGCTTACTCTTTGGTTGCTATAATATGGAAGGTCGCCACGAGTTCTTTTTGACTATTTCTCAGAATTCTTCAGTTTTTTAAAGAGATTAGGGACCTTAAGTAAGAACGACGACGACCGCTAAGATAACAATAGGTTTAACTAGCAAAACAATAGCTCTGCACGCCCCGCACGTGCGTTTTACGTTTTGCTACATTTCGTTGCGGTTCTCGTCTTGACAACGACGAGAGAAATGATAAGGGAATTTAAGAAACGACGACGGCTACGACTACGACAACGCCACAAAGCAATAATATCATTGGTTAAAAGAGCATAAATAGTCGTGCTGCACGTGCAGCACGGATTTTAGCAAGTATCTCAGCGGTCCTCCTTATAACGACGACGTGAAATCACTAAATTTGAAGTTTGACGACAACGTAAGCACGCAACATAGAATCTTTCATTCTCTTTTTTAACTTTAAAACCGCTCGTACCAATGTATGTTTAGGATGCTTCGCCCGCATTGTAGGACGCGAACGAGACTGAATAATGGCGAAAGATTTATGATAGAGCCAAGTTATATTTTGAGGTGACGTTTTCGTCGACCGTCGCCGTTGTAGATCTTATATTCCCTATTGTTCTATGTGGGACGGAACAACCTGCTGCTGGATTTACATCCAGGGAAAACATACCCTCAAGATACGCCGGAAGTGATATTATTATTTTTGCAAACTTTGAAAGTCAATTAAGACCGCTAGCATTCTCCAGACCAAACAATCCTCTAGAAAATTCGTAGGACGTAACTGTAAGTAACAGTTTTTTTCAAGGAAGATTGTATTCCCTTAGGTCTTAACATATGTGAGAACAACTGGACCAGTCTGCGGCGCGTGCTGTGCGAAAAAACACAACCCGTTAGCAAGGTTGACATAGGCACGTAACGCGTGCCGGATACCGTACACAGATGTATTAACTTGTTGTGTTTTTTCTTCTAAAAATACATACTGGTCATCAAGACTTTCCTGAGTTTAATGAATGCTGCTTATGCTTGCACAGCTAGCGAGGACCAGGGTCAATATGTTTCCGGGAACTTCAATTTTCAGCCATGAAATCTAAACGAGCCTGAAGAGATCTTCATTCTTCTACGTTAAGAAAAGCTCTCCTTAAAGATTCTGTGTCACGGTACTTTAGGGTTTTTCGGAACAATTTTAACTTAATCATGAGTTTCACACTCAGCAAAAATTATCGAATTCCCCTGCCTATAAAATTATTGTTACACCACAAAAAAGATTCTGAGCGAAAACAACTTTTATCCTGGTGAGTCCTCCTAAACTTGAAGAAAAATATCGAGCCGACTTTTTTTTAACGATTGACCAAATGCAATACGTTTCTATCTTGTGCTGTTTGTCCATCCATAAATCTGTAACTTGGTTTCATGTATTTCGCGTGTTGTCTTATTGGTTTTAGTGCATATTGCGACGTTCCGTTATATTTTATCAGCATTTTCCCTGTCATAAAATTAACTTTTACCATAGCCCCTTTAAACAAGCTACATCCATTAGAAAGAACCTAATTAAAAATATCCTCCTGCGGCTAGTCTTGCGGCTTTTAGTTGCATTTGTTCGTTGGGTGTTCTTTTGTAATTTAGCTGCCCACTTGTGAGCTAAAACTACATAAAAAAAAACCAAGAGGGGATATTGTAAACAAGGTCTAGATTCTAACACAATTCAAACATCAATTAACATTTGAATGCAAACTATTAATAATGTAGCGATTACAGACTATCTATAGTAAAGGTATTTACTGTCTGTAGAACTAAAAAAATCTAGATTAGAAGACCAAAAAGTCAAAGTAACGAAAACGAACTGTATCAGAAGCTCAAAACGATAATAGATCACAACAGTTATGGTTTTCCTGACGTCATCTTTTTTAGCGCATAGACTGAAAGCAGTAGTCAAAATTAAAATGTTCAGTTGAAATTACAAACAATCCGCAACTCGTGCTCACGGGTGGCCTTACTTTCGCTTGGTCGAATCGATCTCCAACGCCAGTTACTTCCTCAACAATCTTTTCGTTCCCTTTTTCTTCCTTGATCTTCAAATTCTCTGTCGAGATTCCTCTTTGCCCCACTTGTCTCCGATACCAGACTAAAGCAAGTAAATTTGCCCCTCTTCACTGCATCAGAGAACTTGTTGTAACTTATTCCTTTCTTGCTTTTCTCTTCTATAAACTCTGCGCCTAAGATAACTGTATCTATTCCCATCATCTCAAGTAATGTACTGCACTCATCACACGGCGTCTTTGTCACAAACAAGGTTCCACCTTCAATGTTCTTGGTGTTCCGCATGAGAAGCGCGTTTTGCTCTGAGTGAATGCTGTAAGGATACTTCTTGTCTGGGGCGTCTTTATCTTTGTCAGAAGCTCTTGGGAATTCACCATACAGCGCTTTTGATGGAAATCCATTCCAGCCAAGCCCAACAATTTCTTTTTTTTTGTTTATGATTACTGATCCTACCCCGGTTTTTGGATCGTCAGTACGTTCGGCTAGGAACTTTGCCAAAGTGATAAGGTGGCACCCCTGCTCTCTTTCCTTTTCCCGTGTTGGATCGAATGCAAACGATTCATGCTTACTCCCAGAAACTGGTGATTCAAGTTTAAAATTGTATCCTTTCTCCGTTCCGACCAAAATCGACGCCATCCATGTCACCATTTCTGTGAAATCGATTTTGACCTGACTTCTCATCTCTTCATCCAGAGCCTGCCATGGAAGTTTATCCTTGGCCTCTTTCATCCAATCGTCCATCCAATATCTTTTTTTAAGACTATCCTCCATTTCCATCCTTTTTTTCACTGGTGTTTGGAGCTTGTTTTGAATGTCCTTGATAACATCCGCTCCCACTTTTGGGACAAACACACTTTGGCTTATTGAGCTTACTTTAAATAGGTTATCAACCCGAAGTGTTTCTTCTTCAAAGTCGTCCAATAGGCGGTACTCTGGCTCAATTGGCAAATAGAAGACCCTCTTTACTTTGGACTGGACCAGAAGCTTTGTGCAAAAAGAGCATGGTTTCCTCGATACAAAAACTTTGCAGTCTTCAAGCACGTCATGATGCATCATCAACAAGCGAGCAACTGCATGGACGCCATTGCGGGAACAGTCAACGGCGTAACTCCTGTCGTTTGGCAAAACGAGTACACCTCCAACTTTCTTGTAAGGATTGTTTCTTTCAGGATTGTCTGCTGGGTTCTTTTCTGGCTTTTTTTCCTCTGGCTTGTCCTCTGGGAAATCTTGCATCCAAAGTGCAAGAATCATGTACAAATTGTCCTTGGTAAGTCTGGAATAGCTGGAGGCATAAGAGGTCGACGCTTTTCCCTTTTGATCGGACTCTGTACTTTGTGGATCTTGACAAGCCATGAAGAGATCACTGAGGGCACAGCTGCAGTTTATTCGTCCTTGTTCAGGGCTGATCTTCTTTTTGTTTGCACGTAACCTGCGATCAGGCCGGCTTTCTGTTGATCGGCGAAGGGAGGAAGAAGGAAAACAACGCTTTTATATTTTTCCTCTTAAATCAAGGTGATGTTCATGCTATAAATGGTTGGCCAATCCGATTCTACCGGAAGTTAACCCATGTTTTTGTTTCTTTTTCTCAGAAACGGAACGTTAACGGGTCTATATTGACTTCCGGTTGTGAACTATTTACACAGTGATGTAAAATTAAGTTTTTAAAAGAAACACTGCGATTGGAAGTTTTTATGGAGCATTTTCCTCGACCAGTTGAATCGGCCGTTACAACTGTCTCAAAATAGCGTGACGTCACGCGCTCTCGCATCCTTAGGGTTGTCTGCCTGTGGTTGAGGGAAAATCATAGCCAAAAATTGGTCTGTAAAATGAGGAAGAGAAATTCACAAAGCAAAGTGGTGGCTCAGTTGTTTGAGCATCGGGCTGTCATGTGGGATATCGTGAGTTCGACTCCGGCCGGACCAACACTCAGGGTCTTAAAATAACTGAGGAGAATGTGCTGCCTTTGTAATTACATCTGCAAATGGTTAGACTTTCAAGTCTTCTCGGATAAGGACTGTAAACCGGAGGACCCGTCTCATAACCCTTGCTGGAAATTAAATAGTATGGGACGTTAAAGAACCCACTCACTATTCGATAAGAGTAGGGGACGTAGTCCCCGGTGTTGTGGTCTGACCTTATCTGGACGGGGACATTTTTCACTTCCTAAAATAAATTGTAAACTGTGTAACAAGCAGTCTGGCTAAAGTCCCCCGAAAAACATTGCAAATTAGTCCGGAAAAGCCCCGAGGGGAGAGAGTAATAGCTTCACTTAACTTAACTTAAAGTCTCAACCTCACAGTGGAGGTTCCAAAACAAATGAAACTCTGTGTGAAAAAAAAAATAATAATTTCAGAAACAGCCAGATAGTACAATACGTCAAAGATATTTTTTTAGTTCATAGACACTTTAAGGTAACAAGTAATCTAAATTCAGGTAGGATGCTTTTAGACATTGAATGCTAACCTAAATTAAAAGTGCAAGGAAAGGTTACCTTTATACAAACGTTGGCGGTGTAGCACTTAAATTTTGAACAGAATTAACTGAAGAGAGTGTAGTCTAACGTGAAGTGCTAGATTTCTATCCCATATGAACCATGTGAGCGTTAGCCCTACTAATGGAACTGAGCCCACACAAGGACAGAGAAAAACTCTGACCAGGGTGGGAATTGAACCCACGACCTTCGGGTTAGATCTCCGCGGCTCTACCGACTGAGCTACAAGGTCAGACGGGAGCAGGCCGTGGGAACTGAAGATGTTAAAGTCACGGCAATTAACATGTACAAGTACAAGGAAAGGTTACGTTTATACAACCTAAATTAAAAGTGGTTACTGGGAACAATTCAAACTGAAATACGTCCTTCATTATATCCTATCAAACATTAAACAAAGCAGCATGTTTGCTGTTTATAGCCCTTATAATCTGTTACAAATCGACGAACTTTTCATTTGCTGTGTGATCAGACACAATGCTAAGAGCGCCGCATATCTCTCAACATAGAAAATAAAATTGAACAAAATTCGATCAACATCTTTGTAACGTTGAAGTTTCGATTTGATCGCCGCATTATTCTGCAAAGTTATCCCACAGTTTCTCCAAACAACACTGCAAGAGTCAAAATGTGGCCAGCGGAGCACTATGGGTGAGATTTTTAGAAAATCTATCCACGCGCAACCCAATCTCCCACCTAATAATGCCTACAAACTGTCGGGGTGGAGGAGGGGTGGCAGGGAGGCAGGGAAGCCCTTGGGGCCGGGAGTGTTCAGGCAATTTTCCTTGGCAGGAAATCGCGTGGCAGCGTTGCATTTGGCAACCTGCGTTTTTCTGGTGGGAAATTATATTAGAGCAACGGGATAAAGATTAAAGACCAGAAAAGAGTATGAGAGAAGAGGCCACGAAATTTGAGAAATTAAGTGAAGTAAGCCTCGAGAGAAACCGGGGAAGAAGAAGAAGAGAGAGGGTGTAAAGATTATCAGTCAAACGGAAAATGTTGTGAAAGAGATTACTGTACATGTAATTTCAGTTTTACTTGTTGATAAAAATTGTTGGTTATTGTTTGCAAGGCTTGTTTGTTTACTGCTGTCAGCTCAGAGGTGTTTGATCACTGTAAACTGTATACACTAATGACGATTAATTTTGTACTTTGTCAATTAGGCAGAATCATAATTATTCCCATATACAGTTTATTGCTTTCTGGGGTTAGAAACGGGAGCTCCGCTTGTAGCCTGGGCTAAATCCATATAATAATAATAATAATAATAATAATAATAATAATAATAATAATAATAATAATAATAATAATTATAATAATTATTGCCCACAAATATATATTTAACAGTTATTCTACGAGGGCGCGCTGGATATGAAATGATATATGTTGTGTTCATTGACCATATTTGGTAGTGCTGGTATATGAGCTGATAACCTGTGTCCGGCGAGCCAATGAAAATGCTGGAAAAGTGATATCCGTAGTTCACTTTTTAATAAATGAATGTAATCTCGATCGCCTACTTTCGCGCATTTCCAGTCATCTGGGCCCAGTTGCTCAAAAGCCGATTAACGCTAAATCCAGATTAAAAATTAACCAAAGAGTTTATTTCTCGTCTCTCAAATGCAGTTAGGCGCTGATATTCGGCACAAATTTACATTAGAAGAAGTCACCGTTGAAAAGCAGAAATAAGCAAAAGAAACTTTCAACAAAAAGTTGAAAACATGAAACAAAAGTTTACGCTAATCTTAGATTAAGTTAATCGGCTTTCAAACAACTGGGCCATGAAAATATACCTTGAATTATTGATTGATTAAAAATTGTCTCAAATAGGTTTGCAAATCGGTCAGTGTAAAACGCAGACTGCAGACTGCGGACCGGCGGGGGTAAAATGCAGTCTGAGGTTATAATTTAACTGTTGAAAAAGCCCAAACCCATTAGAAATGCTAACAGTTAAGCCTAAATATTGTTTTAGGCCTAATTAAGCCTAAGGTTAGCTTTTGTAAGGGGATTGGGCTTTTTTAACAGTTACGTTATAACCTCAGTCTGCATTTTACCCCTGGTCTGCAGTCTGCAGTCTGCGTTCTCGAATAAGCCTAGCACTGAGAAACAAGACCAGTTGCCCTTGACTTGTTTAATTAATTCAAAAGTGAAAAAACTTAATTTGTTGTTGTTGGACGGAGTTGAAACCGTTCATTTGTAC
>NC_090885.1:11744469-11754469 GCF_036669925.1 Montipora capricornis | reverse complement strand
CTATGCCTCCTTTCACAAAACTTGTGATACTGTAAAGATTCCTCAGTGTCTGAGGTTTGCAACTCATAAAATAATTCTGTGGTTTTTGTGAAATCTCACTTGCTGCTCTCAGTTTTCACTCAAATGATCAGTTGACATTTAAAAAAAGGGAGAAACAGTTAGGACGTTCATTGCAGTAAGATAAGCAATCTAAGCAGAGGCAATCAAACCCTTGAAAGAGCAATTTGCACTGCACTGTTCTACCAACAAAGCTTCAAGGCCAGCTGGGAGATGGTAAATTGTGAGTTCAAGTTATATCAACAACAGAACAACAACAACAGAGACTTTATTTTAACAATAGTGAAAAAGGCCTTTGTAGCCTGCAGTTAACAGAGCTATTCTAGGCGGGCTACTAAAACTGACACTGTATAATTAATAAGCTCTCACACACACACACACACCCACACACACATTAATTAAATAAATAAACAAGTAAATAAATAAATAATATAGTTCATTACAGCGCACATTGCAACGCTTTTTGAAGGAAAATAGAGAGGAGTTTTTAGCACTGAAGGTGCTTGTGTTTGTGCCTTAGGTATGAGCCTGTAGGGGGTTCTGGGGGTATCCCCCCAAGGAAAGTTTGCAAATTTAGTTTCGTTCAAGTGGTATTTCCTGCAATTTGACATCAGTTTTGTTGTATTCTAAAACGCCTTTATTCTTACCAATGCTTGTCCGCCATAAAATTTTTTGTTGCTGGTAAATGGAGTAAGACTGCTGGCCTTATGAGTCTGCACAACAACGGTTTTCAATGACTTCAATAAAGAGACTGGGTGAGACATGGGATGAGAAAGTGTAATAAGCAACGTTTTATTTTTTCCCGTTTTCCAAAATTCATGATCACTCATCAGGAGAATCTGATAAAAATCAGGAGAGCACAATGCAACACATCAAATTGGGAGGGTTGGAATGTCTGTTAAAGTGCCTATCACCTCAACACAGTTTTCCACTTTATTAATTTATTCTCCGAAATCGTCCCAAATATGTTGTTATTTTTAGAACCTTTGGATCGAAAATTCACTTGATTTGCTTTGAAAGACGGAAAAAGTGGTCATACTTTGATCCACAACTGAACAGTGAAGGGGAATAGGTTCCATACCAAGTTGATGTCACAAATTAATTTGCATGGCTGTTTTTGAAAGAACCAGCAAAATGCAAGGCAGTCTATGACATCAACCCAGTATTAAACCCAACCCTCTTCATTGGGTACTGTTTCTTACAGATAAAAAAAAAATTGGGACAAAAATTTCTAAAATTATTTTTATTTTTAATACCGGTAATACTATTCACAACACTTTTTACATAATGAAAGCAACTGCAAACAAAGTTTAAAAATGTCATTACAACAAGTAATGCACATTTGTATTTTAAACGAGATTCCAGCTCCTTGACGTAACATGTAAAAATAAAGCACTGATTGATATAATTAATGAAGAGAAACTAAAATTCGACAAGTTCTAAGAAGGATATTGACAATACACAATCCAATACCAATAAAACTACATAAAATGAATCCCTTTTCTATGCTATAAAGCAAAGTTCTCTGCTTTTTTCATAAATAAATAACAATGATTGTATCATATTGACACTACAATAGCAAAACCTGAACAAATCCTATTGTTACTTTGTACAAAATTTGCTGATTGATAAATAACATCTCTGTTCTTTTAAAATGGAAATGTCACATCTTATAATCAATTTAACTATAAAGCTGTATGCACCTAACACAAAAGAAACTTACAAATTACAACGTCTGGCGTCAAACACTTACTAGTCACATTAATATCTTTTCAATGAAACAGCAATGCCCCTCTTTCTCGATTTGAACATAAAACTCTTCTAGACTAAGGCAAAAGACCATATTATATAAATTCCCCTGAAAAAGGTTCTCATTCATTTCACAATCATTTTACAAAAAGCACAATTTTACTTTCGAAATTCTCCTACTAATTTCACTGACCCTCTTAGTATTAGTATAGTCTGGGTCTATTTCCTCTTTTTTGCCAAAATAATTAAACGTTTCTTCCATCACGTCATGAAAATATGTAAAACGGTAATCTGTAGGATCACCAGATTTACATACAAGGCTTCAAAAATGTGTTAATTAACGTGATAAATTAATTTACTGAATGCTATCTTTAACCACAATTCTGCTATCTTGCATTGAGTGACATAAGAACCTCTAGGCAAGCTTTGTAACAGAAAATGTACTGGTCCTGAAAGAGAGTCATATGTTAATTAATGCAACAACATGTCCCTTCCCCACCCCACAAATGAAGAAGATATAGCACACAGCACAATGGTTAATAAAGTATAAACACAGCAATAAGCTGTTCCTATCCCAGTAGCCTTGCTTAGAAATCATTTCATTTAAACTGGTGAGTAACGGTTCAACGTGTCATGTCAAGTAGATTTCTGAAATCAGCCAATCATGATGTTGATCATCCTTGACCAAAGTTGAAGACTATCTCTGAAACGTCTATTCCATTCAATAAGATGGCATCAGTTCAACCACATAAATCAATATTATTTTTTTTCTAGTCTTGAAAAGCTGGGGCCTGTTTATTGGCCTGAAAAGCCATTTGAAAACTTGTCACGCCCTTGTTTCAAAACGATGGTCTTCAATGTTTTCAAGTTTACTACAAGCAAAATGATTGTAACAATTGACTAAAAACATCTCCCTTCTGAAGATACAGAGGGAATTGTGACACCCGAAAAATTATGTGACTTAAGAGAAATGGGCTTCGGGTGACAAATGGTTTGAAGCAAATTTAATTTTGCTGATCATCTAATGCACTTACGCCAACTCGCTCAGATTATCTGGAAGTCTCCCATAAAATGACTGAACCTTTTAAAGACTTTGCTCCATTGTAGGCTCAAATTGCATTCCCAAGTTAAAAAAAAATCCGATTTTTAAAACTTGTTTCAGTGTTTCTTAATGCATTTCTACATTACAGAGGGTGCGTTTTTTTTTTGGAAATCCAAAAACGGATTTTTGTGATCTCCAATCAATGGATTCTTCAGCGTAAAAAGAACGCAAAATCCGATAAAGGACTATTTTCCATGACAACGCAAACAAACAAACCCAGAGTAGCGTGCAATTTGAAAAACAAAAAAAGGTAGCGCTTTACTGGTTTGTCTTGGAGAAATTCTTCAATGAAAATGCCACCAGAAAAAAATACCGATTGATGAAAACATGCGTTCTAAGGTACAAATCGATTACAGAGAGTATTTTTAGCTGTAGGAAAGGTGCTAACAATATTATTGCTGTCAAACACTTTTAGTGTAATTTCTGGTGTGAATTTGCAGGAAACCAAACTATTTTCGGCCTATTCGTGTCTTTGACCGCACTGTAAAATGGCGCAAGAAAAACATTTGGGCTAAACTGTCATGTACGGTAGCTATTGTGTATCATTTTTTCATGGAAAACCGCTTGTCAATAGTACTTTTTCCAAATCCTTTCCCAAAAAAACGCTGAAGTGGTGAATCTCAAAAATCCGGATTTAGATTTGATCCGAAGTATCCTCCTCGAGTGTGGATACTTTGGATTCATGATCCGTTTTTGGATTTCGCCAAAAAAAACGCAAAATCCGTTTTTGGATTCAAGAATCCTTTTTCGGAATTTCCCAAAAAAACGTACCCTGAGTTTCAAACACACGTTGATAAAACTTAACAAAATGGCTTTCTTTATCTCCGTTTGTTATCACGGCCATCTAACCGATTGCTTGATTGGATCTCCGTTTACAAAAAATCAAAATTCTTGACATAAGTGTCCTCTTTTCCCACAAAATTTTGGTATATTTTTCTTGTATTTTGAAGGAGCTATGCGCTGTAGGATGGGTGGGTACGGGTTTTTTGTGGGGGGGGGGGGGGGTGGAGTGGGTAGGTTGATTGTGGGAGGGGAGTTGGGGAGACCGGATGAAAATAAAATCTCAAGATTTTAGATCTCCAGAGGTTGGTATCTCTCTCTGCTGATGTTGCATAATGCTGAACAATGTGCCAATGGCTTTTCGCTCAGTAGAAATTTAAGACAAGTACAACAATTCCAAGTTAGCAATAATAATTACTAATAGTGATCACCATCACTCACTTTTGTTTGAATCATGCCCTGACGCTGCTCACGAAGATCCCTAATAATCTTGTTCACATCAAACTGTCAAACGAAAATGAGTATTCAAAGTAATGGTAATACAAATGATTCTTAGGTCTCAATTTACAAGCAGAGAAAAAAACTTCTTGTTTCAAATGGACGTTATGAGATATGCTGAAAGGTTATCAAGAGGAATAGGTGCACTTGGGTTGGTCTTTGGGTGCTTTACACATGCCATATTTGGGACTGCTGGAGGAACTTTGACATACTTGCTATTAATTAACAGAATTTGGATCAAATTGTAACTTGGGGAGGATGGTATTAAAATACTGGATGTGAGAAGAAAACTGGAGTAGCCAGAGAAAAACGACATCCAGCCAATGAAACAAAGTAAGGTCACACTAGGAAATGGCAAGTTCTCCACTACACAACCCCCTTTCGCCCACATCACTTAAGAAATGTTTCTTGTATGTTTGATTTGTTGATGAAGACTCAATTCTACTTAAACAATCTTATTTTATACACGACTTTCAATGGGCTTCCTTCCAATCTAGTTGTAAGATTCTTTGTTAACAATGTACCATCACAAAATAGCATGATCGCAAAAAAAAAAAAGCCACACTTGTGCAAATACAGTGCCATTCCTATTAGTGCTGAGGTTGTCATTGCCAAGGCGACCTAATAATAGGGCATGTTTTAATGAATATGAAGTCCAATGCCTTGAAGATTGCACACGTGGCACAAGAACAGTGCCAATAACATCACACCAAAACAGTCCACCAAGCCACAGCAGTAAGACTGTTCTACTCTTTAAACAGTTTTAAAGTACAGGGAAGAAAAGTAAAATCACACACCGGTAAATCTCTTTCCATGAGAGCCAATGCCACATCGATGGTAATAAGAGCTCCTGTTCGACCAATCCCAGCACTGAGTGAGAAAAACAAAGAACAGATTTAAGATGCTATTTCAGGGTATTTCAACTCACTGACCCCTGAGAGAGACACTTACTCTTTCTCTCTCTTACTCTGTCCAACGCCAGACAATTAAATTTTTACTCATCATTGGGATAAGGAGATGGGGGGGGGAAGCGTCCTTGGGCGTTTGAGATATGAATGGGTTAAGGAGTCTTGAGGATATATTTATTTCGTCACCAGTTTTGAACTTGAAAATGTTAAAATTGGTATTTCCTATTACAGTGCAACGCGCCTTACCGTGGCCACCCAACAAACTTTCATAATTATTATTTGACAAATACGTGTAAATATGTCAACTCAACAACCCATGCAACGGTGTTCAACTTACAACCGTACGAACTTTGCAAGGAAGCGTCAGTCAAATTCGCACACCCTTATTGGCGGACAAAAAACTTAGGTGGCCATGGTAAGGCACGTCACAACCCCTTTATCTTGTCAAGTTGCTGTTACTGTGTGTGTTACAGTAACTTGATAATGGATCATCTTCTTGTCCATCTTGTCCTTTCCGGTCTATTCATACTCTCTTTGCCTTTGTTGCGTTTCTTTAACGCTATTCTACGGTTTTTAGTTCAGTGTTTCATGCTATTCCATGGGAATTTGCCCACTAACATTACACTACATTTATAGCCTGCAAGTTCAGTGCAGCAATATTAATGTACATTTGTACATGTGTAAAAACACCGTGGCAAATACTTTGTTTACCTGCAATGGACAACTACAGGTTCTGGGCCCTCAGCAAGAAGCCGCAAAAAGCGCACAAACTCGATCAGCTCCACAGCTGACTATAAAACAATGACATAAAAAAATCATAAGGAACGCCCTGACTAAGGCACTTAGTGGATAACAGTGCAAAAGTGCCTCTTTCGCTGCTTAGTCGAGCGCGATTAGAAGACTGGCACAAGAAAAAATGCCAGCACAAAATCTGGATTCTAGGAGGAGCTGGCTTGCATCCAGATTTTGCCCAGCCATTTGTTGTTGTGCCTGTCGACCAACTAAGCAGCAAAAGAGGGACTGCTTATAGTCTAGTACAAAAGAAGTGCTTGGTATAACAAAAAAGCACTAGAAAATATGCAGATTTTAGATATTAATTTTTAAATCCCTCCCTTTATTGGTGGCTAAGTCAAAATGCCAACACTGTCGGAAATAGGATCAATTATATATCCAATTTAAATTTAGTACTCATTGTTAGGCTCATTATTAAGGTTTGCTGATGTTTGGCGAAATTCTTAATAGTTTCTGTAATTGGATTTCCATCGGGTCTTGATCCAATCAATCATATCATGTTAATCTAGGGTGTGCCAGAACAATAGAATCTTTGAGCTTTGAAATATTATATAGATGTTTTTTGGATTAGTTTTTTTGGAGTGATTTCGATCTACTAGTGAGAATCTCTGAGGACTTCTATACTTTGGAAATTAAAGGACAAGAGTTGAACTGTGACAGTGTGGGCTATCTATTCCTATTCCCCATAACACTAAATCCAATTAAGAAAAGTTAAGCCATAAAAAATACATAATCTTTTAGTTTTAAGTCCTCTAAATTTAGGAAATAATGAGCAATTTTCAATGAATTCATGTGAATAGCAATGCAATTTTGATGATGAGGCTCCTCGACCCTGTAGCCAGTAAATGGGCTCTCCATTGTTATCTATAGATGTTCTGAATAGTGTGTAGTCAAAAGTTAATAAGAAATTTTGGCTTCCTGGAAGTGCTTTTCCCATGCATATCTTTCTCGTACCAAACTACCGGTGTCTGTATGCAAGATAGGCATGATCGTAGTAACCAATCATTATGTGCGATGGATCATTTTTTTAATTTGAAATACCTGTTAACAATATCATTGTTCTTACATGTTGGCAGTATGCGCTTTAAAGAACAATAAATGTCATTTTGCTCACAACCATGTTGCATGTCTTGTTCTATATTATTATATTGCGAGCAATTCTTAGACGAAATGGGGCACTCCGATCGACAGCTTTTCAGTCGGGACTTTACAGTACGGATGATTACCATGGAAATGGTCCATTTCCATATTTTTTCTCTCTCCCTGGAAATTCAAGTTGATTGAAACACAAAGTTTTCAAAAAGTGGAATTTAATTTTTTCATCACAACAGTACGATTATAGCAAGCCTGACGGAAGACAAAGATAACAAATATTTACCAAGCGGAGAAGTGTCTGAGTGCTCAAAGAAACGATGCCATATAATCAACAACTTACTATTAACTAACCCCACTTGCTTGGGATTGTACTGGGGAATATTGACCCTTGGTCACTTTTGCAGACCTCGCTGCGCCACGACTTCGGGCCAATATTTCCCACTACGGCCCTCACGCTCGGTTAGTAAGACGTTAATGATGGAAGGAATAAAGTAACCTACCTTAGGAACACCATGGTCTGGCCACACTGTAAAATTTATTTGGAACACTGTCCTGGCATTGCCAGTCTGGATACAAAAGAAGAGAAACTGGTTCTCGTCACCATCTCCCACACAAATGCTACAAGCAGTTGTTGTTGTTGTTGTTTTTTTTAACGAAAACTAGAGCTGCTGTAGCTTTGTTTAATGTCATGATCAAGAAGGAAGCCCCAGTGAATCTCAGGTGGCTGCATGGTTGGTTCAAATGCACATCACAGGTCAAAGGTATGGGGCACTGCCTTGCATATCCTGGAGCAACCTTCTCTAAGGTTCAGCCTCACAGGTGGTTCTCAAGACACTCTTTGGTCTAACAGAAAGAGTTGGGCTGGTAACGACAACCCGTTATCTGTGTTTTGTGCCAACAGCTCAAGCAACCTTTTGGTTTTTTAGTTCTTTTTCCTAATTGAAACTTGCTTTCACTTCACTGGTATAAACAAAATAAACCACCTTAAAATGGTAAGAAAAACATTTCAGGAGTTTGACCTTTGCATTGCAACAAGACTACATGATAGGAGCTCTGAAAATATTATCAGACCGAAACATTAACAATAGAAATTACAGAAGATCTTTACCTGTGCATTGCTGATTTCAAATTCTCTTTCAATAAAGGAACCAAAATCTTCTTTTCTTTTGAGGTTAACTGCCAAACTGTAACACGAAAACAGAGCATCCCAATGATTATAGTTATAATATCTTTTTTAACCTCACCAGATAACAAAGGGGATACTTTGTTACTAACCTTCCTGAAAAAACCAAAGGTTGATCTTCGGGCCAATATCTGTGGCACTTGACCTAAAAGCAATAAAATAATAATAAAAACATTTGTGTTGATGCCAAATAAAAAGTCAAACAAGCCCTTTATCATCAAAAATAAGTTGTATTTATTTACAACTGGTTCACCTTTCCTCCCTCTCGTTCCAGGGTTACCATTGCAATAACCACAACCTCTTGCTCCCAGACCATTTTCCAGAAATCTTGTGTGGTATTCGGAAGAGGTCCCTGAAAACAAGTTAATTCAGCCGGACCTCAAATTAAAAAGTCTAAAACAGGAAAGTCATGTGATTAAAAGAGCTGACAGAAGCAATTTTTCCAATCGTCTGCTTACATGGTATTTGCTGCAACTTGACAATTTGTGTACAATTAGCCTGAAGAGAAATCCTGGCTTGAATGGAAACCGATGACCATTGCTCTATCACCGAGTTAACATGCCCTCTGCAACTGACCAGCACGACCCCATAGTCACAGATTCAAATCCTAATCAAGCCAAGATTTTTTCAGGCATTGCAACTGCTCAAGTTGCTACCATTAGTAACTGCGATGACCTTTCTCTAAACATGCTTTTGATAAATACCTGAGTAGCAATGTAGTGGTAGATGTCATCCCCAACTGGAATCTGAAGATAAATGAACAAAAAAACAAATTTTTGAACACAAGAAACACTAGTACTTGTGAGACAACAAAGCAAGTCATTTCCTTATCTTTGTGAATTTCACAGAACTAATAACTTAATTTGATCTTACATACAGCTGTACCAAGATTAGACAAGGTTCACTTCCTCTCCAGAAGTTAATCGGGCATTTATTTCTTGTTAGCACAGTAACAACAGTTGCAGGCACTTTTGTAAAACAGAGTTCAGCCAGAGCTTGCGTTTTTACTGATCATGGTGTATAAGGCCATTCACTGCGATTGTCAAAAACAGTGTATTTGGGCAGGAGGGTGGGGGGGGGGAGGGCATCAAAGGAGAAAACCATTATGTACTTGAAGACTCTCTTCTTGAAAGCTCGGCAAGTAAAAATGATTGTTGAAAAATGTGAGAAACTGGAGACTGCATTTAAACAATCAGCCCTTGATGCCTGATTGAACAACTACATGTACCTTGATATGGTTTGCATTGATGTAATCGTCACTGCCATCTCCGCTGAGCTTAACTCTTGTTTTTTCAACTGCAACAAAAGATGGTTACTTATACTTTCAAGTATCTTAAGAGCAACAGAAAGAGGGTTTGCATCATGTTTACAAGAAATGGCAGGTGGCAGCAAGGTTTTTTACTTTTGCCCTAACTTAACTATGAGCCTCACATTTTCTGTTTGCTTTGAATGTGATGAGGCTAAATCTTCACTATCACTATAAATTAAAACTGGAGAACCAAATAAGATAGAGCGTAAGCATTATTGGAAGGCCACTTGGCCAACAATAAATCGACTCAAATGCACCCACCAAACTGTTACAAGATTGGGTGTTGTAATACAATATTACGTTTGTGAATCATATTTTACTCATGCACTGTTCACATTTTTAAAGTCAACTTGACCAAAACATTTGCAGTACATACTATACACAGATCACACAGGGTTTTAAACATGAAGACACACTATAAAAGGTGTGCATGGTGCCTTTAGCCTATGTGGATGATTTGCCAATCAAGCGTGAATGCAACTAGGGCTGTGATAATTCGTGCAATAAAAAAGCCCCTAATGGCAATG
>NC_090885.1:11731969-11739469 GCF_036669925.1 Montipora capricornis | reverse complement strand
ATTCATGAACGTTCATGTCTGCTGGTCAAAAACTTGAGCCAGGCACCCATACCAGAAACAAAATCACAGTGCTTGGTGCAGCTGCACAAAAAGGAGTATGTAAACAAGGAAAAAATGGCACATTTTATGGTTCCAGCACCATTTTCAATCAAACCGTACCGTCCAACAATTTTCTGTAGTGTAAAATAGGCCTGAAGACCTAGTAAATTTCCAGGGAGGGTACAAGAAAAAAATTTAATCCAGGAAGGTTCACCTTAAGGTCCGACCTCTTACCCTTTTTTATTATTCCACAATTACGCCATTTTACCATATTTGGTCAAGAGAACATGCAAAATATATAGAGGATATTACATGGCCACGCGGGGATACGAATTTTATCTTCGAGTGCTAAAAGTATAGATATGAAATGTCCGGATTTAAAACAACTTGTTTTTTTCATTTTCAAAAATGATGAAAAAGTGGTCACCTACCGCTAAAACACGCATGTTGTGTAACATGAAACAAGATATGAAAGTTATGAAAAGCAAATCATGATAATGTAAAATTTTGCAATAAAAATGTTAATGTAGTAGAGAGGCATTATACTGAAGCACAAAAGTATCTTACAATGAAGACGAAGCTCGCATTTTATTGACTAATCGTGTTCATTACCATGACGACACCTATATCCTCACATGTGAAAGATAAAAATGATATGTTCACTGCGCGCGGTGAAGATATGATTTTTTAGTAAAAGGAGAAATCCTGGTATTTCATCAGTACAGGTTGTATCTATATAATAAGAGACGGTAATACACTGTAGGGTCCCGGTTTGACCGGTTAAGAACAGAGCAAATACGGATGGAACAGGAGGTTTTTCAAGGAAAGAAAATGTTACCATCACGATGTAAAAGCTTGAGAATTTAGCTTGTCATCGCTTGTGCTGATGTTAATCTGTAGAATACGTAATATATGCAATGTGTGCAAAACGGTTTACAGTATTTTATTAGGGATTAACTTTCAAAGTGTCAAAAGGTTTCTCCCGTAAACACCTGCAAAATAATAAATTAGTGAGGACCGTACTTTATCCTTGTCCTCCAAGGTGATATCGAGGTCCACAGAGTGATTTGCTCTTTCAAGTGATCCTCTTGAGGAGGGTGCAACAAGATGTTTTTCGGATGGTGCTGTGTATGTTAGAGGAGCACTGATTTCAGAATCTGCCAGGTACAGTTTGGATGGTCTAATGAAACCAAATTAAAATGACATGTCACAAGGACGATGATAAGGATAACAAAGAGAACAATGCCATGAACTACATTGGCAATTGTAATGTAGACTTCACTCTATAAACCAGGTGATAAGCCCTTGGCTGTTATTTAGAAAATGGACGCAGGAGGTAGCTTGTGCTGAACATAGCATTATCACTCACATAACTCCCAGCCAAAGACGTTTAATGATTGCTTCTACATAACTTAAGGTGGCTGAACACAGATTTTCCGTGGTCAGTATTTATTGGAGGCCAGCACAGATTTTGAAAAACACAACAAATATGGCGAAAACGTTTTTCTCCTCCTCGCAATGGCCTTGGAAATGCGGCATATATTAGGAAATGCGGCATATATGCACGCACCGGTGGCTCAGTTGGTTGAGCACCGGGCTGTCACGCGGGAGGTCGTGAGTTCGACTCCGGCTGGACCAACACTCAGGGTCTTTAAATAACTGAGGAGAAAGTGCTGCCTTTGTAATTACATCTGCAAATGGTTACTCTCTAGTCTTCTCGGATAAGGACGATAAGCCGCAGGTCCCGTCTCACAACCCTTAAATGTTCATAATCCTGTGGGACGTAAAAGAACCCGCACACTTGTCGTAAAGAGTAGGGCATGTAGTTCCCGGTGTTGTGGTCTGGTCTTTCTGGTCTGGATAGGGTAGGGTGGAGCACCTCGCATAGGACCTTGAGTCCTGTTCGTGCTCCTTCCCTCTGGGCAGGTTTGCCCAGTAGAAAGAGACAAACCAGATGTCTCGTAAAACAATAAAACAAACAAAACAAACAGCTTCGTCATTCAGAGGAAACCAGCAAAATGCAGCTGTTGGTTGTTTTCAATTACCATGATTGTACTCGCAAACACATTACATTTTGCAGAAATTTGAAATTAAAATGACTCCAACTACAAATGAGTCATCTATCCAAAAAACAAAACAAAAAAAGTATATAATAATAATAATAATAATAATAATAATAATGATCAAAAATCTAAATTAACAGTTAAAAACCAAAAAGACGTCTAGCAGTGAATTATGAAAAGCCTATCTGTTGAAATTTTATGAAAACAGCTGTTACTTTAAACATACTTTTCAAATAAAATTATATTATTTTCAGTAAGCAAAATGCTGCAAAAAAAAAAAAACTACCGTAACTGAGTGAATTTTGCATAAAAGAGGAATCAACATCCTTTAGGCCTTGTTTTAATCCAGATAGGTAACAACCTGCGGAGCACATTGACTGTCAAAAATATAAACCTTTGTGATAGCACTTATCAGTGAACATGTTTGAGCTTATAGGCAAAAACCACATAAATATGTTAGAAATGGAAGTATAAGTGCTTAAAAACTGTGTTCAGCCACCTTGATCAGTTCACATAAACCCATTGAGAGCGAGACGTGGTAGATTTTACTCGTCAATGGGAGGCAATTTAGGAGTCAATGCGTGAGCAACACAGCCACCCTTTCTTGGGTTTTGAGTTTAATATCATATAACAGCTGTGCCCATCTTGAAATCACACTCCTGGTTTGAAAACAGTGTTGGTAGTAAGTCTGAAAGCGATGGCAAATCTTGTTTATCACCACATGTCCTTCTCACCTTTTAATTTCCAGCTCTACTGTCCCAGTAATCTTCCGCAGCATTCCAATCACTTTAGCATGACTTAATCCTTGGACATCTTCATTATTGACCTGACAATAAAAAGACAGTCAAATGATTGGATTTGTGGAATTAATTTCTTTTCCTTCAACTCCATGCTGGCAAATTTACAAAAGAAGGAACAAATAAAGTGGGGGTAATAATTTTATTTGCAGAGGGTCATCACCTCAGCACAGTAGAGAATATAGCAGATTATGTAATTTGTGTAATCACATGATTTTGGGTGCAATTTGGAATAAAATTAAAAAGCATGAATAACTTTTTTCCAAGATGAACAAAATTTGTAGTCCTTGTAGTGCTTATAATTATTTATTCCAAATTGCACAAGAAAAATCATCGTATCACTTCTTTATGATATACATGTACATGCCAAAATTCACTCCGTAGTGGGATTAATCGACATCATTGCGGCTTTCAGCCAATCAACATGCTGAAACTTTTGCATATTATTATTGCATGAAAAAACTTTAATACAAAAGTGCATAATTATGCGATAATAATAATAATAATTATGAAAAATAATATTCGCCGAAGTCATTTTGTCCGTCGAGGTGATTATCGGCTGATAATCTGAGATAGTGAGCCAATGAGAGCGCGTGATTTTGTATAATCACCTGTGTATTTATACTAATTATTATTATTGCACACCACTACCGATATTGTGAATGCCAACAATAACAACAGAACTCTTTAGCATACTTTTAGTATCTGGTCTCCAACTTTTAATCTACCATCACTTTCTGCTACACTTCCAGGGCTTATGGTTTTGATAAAGATCCCTTGAGCCTGAAAATGACAAAAACCTTAAGAAATGCTGCAAGTAAAATTAATAACCATTTAAAGAATTTAAATGTCATTAAAAGCAACATTTTCTAAAATCATGTAGGCACTAAAAATATGGAGATGTTAATCAACAGAGATTTTGAATCTGGAGATCGGAAATTACTTTCTTGGCCTTAATTCCCAGCCCCAATAAGCAAACCACTGCAGCCAAAACCCAGGAAAAAATGTAAATGTAATTTGTTTATCCACGGAACACCTTAAGGGCGCTCAGGAGCTTGTTCAACATGTGTCGGTGCTTTCTGGCTTTAACTGGAATTTGGCAGTGTTGGTTTTTTTGTAGAGGGCGAAAACCTTTGCGGAGCAAGGAGAGAACCAACGACAAACTCAACCCACATAATTATGATGCCGGGACCAGGAAGCAAACCCGGGCCACATTGGTGGGAGACGAGTGCTTTCACCACTTCGCCACCCCTGCTCCCCAAAATAACAGCAACTTGTCCACTCAGAAATAGCTGGGGGTCAAAGACTGAACCACTATCCACATCATCTCTTATAACAGGGTTAACTAAAGTTGCTGACTACACATGTAAAAAGATCCATTCCAGTCTGGATGGGAGAGAGGATGAGACTTTTGGATAAGCCATTTAGTCATGCATTATGATTTCAACTAATAAATTAAATAAAGCGTTACATACATTTGAGTAAAATGTTGGTGCAGCGACCAAACTAAAGCCAAATCCACGAGGACCTTTCTCAAGCTTCATGCAAAACTGTTGACCCTGTATGAAGAAGAAATCAGACTTTCAGATGGCAGGACTTCAAAACATATGGGGCTGTCAGGAAGTCTTGTAGCTAGTGGCCATAGTTGCAGATACATGCATACACACATAATTTACCTCTCCCCTTAGGGGCTTTTCAGGGCCAGGGAAGCAAAATCAAAGAAACAACAACAACTGTTAAGAATCCCAACTGGCCAGGGGCAAACCAGTCGGTTATTTACAAGTAAAGCTGAGAAGTTGAACCAGGGGCTACCAGGATCAAATTTAACAAGTGCTCAGAGTGGGCCTTGAACCCAGGATCTCTTGATCTCAAGGCAAGCGCCTTAACCACTGGGCGGCACTGAACAAAGGGGTTCTAAAAGAATATCTTTTACTATTAACAGTGCAAGTAGCTCGGTGAGATAACAAAGTGCATGGTAATAATAATGTATCCGAAGTTGACCACATTTTGACAACCAAAAGTGTATGGAATCTGTTCACATACAAAATGGCAGAGCCGTTGCTCACACGTTTGTGGGGTAGACATGCACCTTCAAGAATAAGTTATTCTGACCTGAGAGTCCTCATCTTCTTCCTCTATTTCTTTTTTAATTTCAATGTCTTGATTGTCTTCTTCATCACTGGTATCTACGTTGTTTGAACCTGGCACATCTACAAACCTTGAAGGGCTCAAAGGTGTAGAATCTGTCTGTTGAGCCATGGCATATTTGGACTCTAAAAGACGTGGACGTCTTTCCACAAGTAATGTGGCAACTGGTCTGGCTGCATCTAGATGCTGACGAGCTGCTACAAAGCCAAGGCCATCAACCTTGATGCCATTAATCTGCAAAGAGTCCAATAAGTCAAACACAACCCTCCAAAAGATTCCAATGATAATTTATTCTTGTTAGTTCAATTATTGAACCAATATGTGCCTTCAGTTGATGAAAGATGTAATGTTCTCATTATGGAACCACTTTTTAACGATCAGAAAAAAATAAAAGACTGTCGAAGTATGAAGAACAATATTAATTTTTCTGTATGTACATTTCACCAAAAAAAGTAGAATATAAAACTTTATGGTAAAAGCTGTTAAAATTATGAGTCTAAACGTTTTCGATCAATTTGATCATCATCACAGCAAAATGATCTGCATACATTCAGTGTTCTTATAGTTCAGGCAAAGAGCCAGTTATGTGATACCTGTTCCCATGGGGAACAAGGGGAGGTCCAGTGATTGCACTTGTTTGTTTAGTTCTGGACGGAAGCGTGCAATGTAGAACGCTTCTTTTATTCTCCTTTTACCGGTAACAGTGGTAGGCAGTGGTTACCACGTGAACTTGTGTCCTGTCTTGTGTCTTGTCCTGCTTCCTCCACTGGAAGCCTCTGGACATATCCCAGGCACCCAACCTTCATTAGAGATGCCGTTGCTAATTTAAATTTGAGTGTTGAACTGGCCGGGGTTACAGCCACATTCTCCTGCAAGGTAGTCCACTGCCTAACCAACTGATGAGGATACGGCATGAAATTAATTCAGAGAGCAAATTGAATTCATTTTACTCTTGCACCAAAAAACCACTTGCCTCCAAAATTCTATCTCCTTGCAGAAGATCACCCTGAGTGGCTGCTGGCTCTCCTGGGACTACATCCTCAACATAGATTCTCTGGTCTTCACCCTCTTTGATGAGAAGACCAATTCTGCCTTGAGTTGTTCTGGTAAGATTTAGCACCTCAACAGGCCCAGACTGAGAGGATCCAACAAACTTTGGATGAAAACAAATTCCACAACCTTGCTTCAGAACTAATTTTACAATCCAATGGTATTTTGATGTTTGCTTAAAACACTTTATTGGGGGGCTTAAGCTAGCTACGTTTTTGTGCCATGGACGGAAACCAGAAGGTGAACATTTCACATGCGAGGACAAAGGTCTCTCTCAGATTTTTTAACTTATCGTCTCTAATAGTGAAAAGATGCTTACCAGTAACCACATACGTGTAAACATGGAAGTTAAAAAGGAAAACATTTCACTTCCAGTGGCTGCCCTTGGCTCAAAAACATTACATGTGCTTAAAGGGGGACTCCGACGAAAAAACACGATTTTTTAAAAAGTCTCAAATCCTCGAGGAAACGCCGCCAAAATGTTGCATACGCTTTTCAAATAATGAATTTAACTTACTTTCACCAACATTTCAATGTTATTACGTCGAAATACTTGTTTTTCATAGCATCCGCCATTATTGCTATGTCGCCTGCACACTTATTCGAGAAAGCCTGGAGCGAGGCCTTATGACGTCACTTACTCAACATATTGCTCGCTGCTACTTGAGTAAACAATGGAAAACATGTCAGAAAGCGAAGCTTCGTCTCTTATCGATCATGATTTATCGACTTCGGAATTATCGTTTCACTTCAAAAAAATATTCTGAGTCACTTACCTGTGATTATGAAGATTTGGACTCGTGGCTACTGAGGAAAAAGCAGCCGCATATCGACGAGAAAGAGCTCAAGAGAAAGAACAAGAGGAATGCTTCGAGATCGTTCGAATCAACTGATACTAGATGGTATGTTGGAGTCGTGATTTTGTCTGTTTACTATTGTTCCCTTCATTTGTAAAAATTCAAATTTCTCGTTATTTTTTCTAGGTGCAAATGTACGTGTTGTTCTTCAGACACAGTAACAAAGGCCAGTGAAAGGGTAAGAAAAGCTTCTGCTGTTACTAGCGAAATTGATCGGTGAGTGGAGTAGCTGGAACTGAAGAAGTTGCAGATGACGGAGAACTACAGTACCACTGATCTGCCTGGGCTTCAATCTTGTTGTTTAGATGAGTGGGTTTTAAAAATAGTCGCCATAGGATTAAGAAACCGAAAGAACGAGCGATACACATCAATGTATGAGCAAGGCCAAACTGCACAGTATTGGTATTAGAGCGCTGTATAATAAGCTCAATTTGGATTGCACTTTTCAATTTTCCTTGTCGGGAAATATTTTTGTGTTTTTTACAACGTAGCAATTAAGAACGACAATGGCAATAATTTTCCTTGCTCCTGAATAGATTTCTACGA
>NC_090885.1:11716969-11721969 GCF_036669925.1 Montipora capricornis | reverse complement strand
ATAGCCACTCCACCATCCAAGTCTGCAGGACCATTTAGTTGGATAGATTTTACATAGATACCACCTAGCTTGACACTTGTGTTTATCCCCCCCTAAAAAGGCAAAAAGTAAGGCAGCATTTGCAGGCTACACTTTAACATATGGCATCGGTACATAATATTATTCTACCCAAGTCTGAGTGACATGCAGTAAGCTGTGGCCAACCTTTTTAAAGTGGCTCAACGTAGGCGAGGTTAAAATGGAGACAACCCTAGTCAGCTGTCACCCCCGTTTGACTGACTGTAAGGCCACCCTTGTAGTTTTTAAGGGAGTTCCTCATGGTGGCAGTTACCTGCCTCTCCTCCCACCAGTATCAAGTCAGCAAATATTCCATAAATTGATTTAGTGTCATGTGAGCCTGTGGTAAGCATGGGTTGGCAATTTAAAAATTATTTTTTAATTGACCACTCCCTGCTGGCGCTTTTCAGGGTCAGCAAAAGATCAATTATAAAATGGAACATAACACTTAAGAATCCCAGCTGACCAGACAAGAAGCACTAAGTTGAGCCAGGGACTATCAGGAGTAATTTCAATTGGTGGTCAAAACTGGTCTTGAAGCTGGTTTTGTTGCACCTCAAGGCTGCCCTATTATGGATGCTTCCTACTCCCTTCAGGACTGATCACTCTTTGGCTCCATTAATCTCCATCTATTGCTGATGAAATTAACAGTTTATAAAGAGCAGCAGATCACAACATGAGGTAAGAAGGCTGCATACTGCAGAATCTGACATGCAAAATTGATCAACCACATTGTCCACACTATCTGAGAGATTTAACCCATTAAGCCTTAGGAGTGAAAGTTTGTTGATAGATTTTACTCTTCGGCCAGAAGATTTTACTCAACGATGGGGGACATTCTGTAGTCAATGGGTGAACAACCTCTACATCGACTCAAAAGCTATGTCCCCTATGTTCTGCTTTCTCTGCATAAATTTAAACCATACAAAAATATCCCAATAGGAAATCCAAGTATCTGGAGATGCACAGAACGTATGGGCAATAACAATAGTAGGCACCGTCCTTAATAGAGTTTACTCAGTCTAATGCCAGACAATTTTACACGTCGATGGGGAGCACATGTTTCAGGAGTCAATGGGTCAATGCCATAACGAACAACTACAATAACCATAACCAGTTCAATAAATACCTTGTAACAAATAAACTACTTACACTAACACTTAAACCAAGACTTCCGTCCTTTTTTTGTAAATGAACCACAAAAGCCTTCTCCTGAAAGAAAAAAAAAATGAAGCAATAATTATGAAAAATATACAAAGTTTCCTTCTGAAATAATTTTGAGAAATTGAATTGAAGATCATTAAAGCCTAAAATGGCAGACTTCTTGATCTGACCAAATCAGTGTAACTGCTGGAAACAATGGATCAAGTTAAAAGAGCTAAACATAATTATCTTTATTTGATTTTTCAAGATACCGGTAGTTGATGACCATAGATGTTCCATGGGAATAATTATTGAAGTGTCTAAGCAAAAACTTTTAATTATTAGTGCTACAGTGTAGGTTGCAGGGTTATGTTTTTTCCCTTTGCCCCACAATTCCATGCAAAAAAGTAAGGAATCATCTCAAGGCAAGGAGTAGAGAAGTTAGCAAAGACTGCTTCTTTCATCCCAAAGAAATTTGCCCTAAAACTTCACATACAACAGATAAAAGTCTAAAATAATCCAAAATCTTACATGCACTAAGATCCGTGAATACTTGTCAAAAAGTTGCACCCACTATTTTGAAGCTCTAAGATAATAATAATAATAATAATAATAATAATAATAATAATAATAATAATAATAATAATAATAATAATAACAATAATAATAATAATAATAATACCAACTTTATTCATTCAATACAATGAAAGGGACAGATACCAGAGGTTATCCCCATACGAGGGTATCCGCCCGGATGTTACTGATCTAGAGTCGACTTTGATGAAGGAGGAAAACTTGAGTACCCAGAGAAAAACCCTCGGAGTTAGATTGAGATTTATTGAAACTCAGCCCACATACGACCTCGAGACTAGAGTTGAACCTGGGTCACAGAGGTGGGGGGGTGCAGTTGATAACCATTAAGCCATCCTGACACCTACACTGTAGCCGGAGGATTTTACTTGCCAACTGGGTTCTTTAGCTGGTGTGAATGCATGAGATTGTACCATCCACTCAAAAACCATGTAGCCTTTGACCCTTCCCAACATGAAAGTAATTTCACTTTGGCTAACGCCAGACGATTTTACTTTCTCATTGGGGGCCCTTTAAGTGTGAATGGGTTAAGCGAAATCAAGAAAATGCAAGACTTCTTAAGCTACCAGCCATTTGAGGACTTACAAAATCAGTCGACTTTAGAAAATCCTTTAATTTTTTGCAAACCTATAAAATGTTACTTCCCTACAAAATTTCAGCTACAATGTACAATTTTATTTTATGAAATAAGAAAAAAACTTATTTCAGCCCACAAATTGATTAGAAAAGTGCAGATTATACACAGGTGTTATCAGTAGACAAACTCTGTCTGCCATCATCATGGTATGGGCCAATAATCAGATCAAAAAGTTCAGCTCATTTGTAAGTGTTGATGGTAGACATTGCCTGTCTGGTAACATCCTCCTGAAATAACAAAATAACATTAATCTGATACTAAAGAACAAAACTTACTGGCAATAGATCCTTGCTATTAAAATCACTCTCATCCTCACTGAAGGACCCCTCAGTGGAACGCTCTGACGACTCTGCATGGGAGGGTAAAATGCCTCTAGAGATTGGTGGATATGTAGCAGATAGAAGAGGATTTTGCAAAACATTAGCTTCTATAGGTGTGGATTGACCTCTTGACCTCAGATTGGGCTTCTCCATTTTAGAGTCCTCCAATTTGTTAGGTGAATCTACATGTATCCAGCAAAAACAGAAATAACATCCTCAAGGGTTTCTTATACTGTTTTCCTTGGGAGGTTAACAGACTTTTACTGATAATAATAATTATTTGGGTAAAGTGAAAATGATGAAATAGCCAACGGCATTAATCTTTGCAAGTGACCACCAAAGCTACAACTTCATGGGCACAATAATTGAACTGCAAAAAAGTATAGAGTGAAAAAATTTCAACTCTTAATATCAAGTTCATTTAAGGACATCCTCACACCAAACCTTAAACAATGTTTGGAAAATTAGGTTAAGAAAGGTTTTAATTACATGTACTTCCTTTGAAATGATTGATGAGTTAAGTCAAAAGCAAACATAAGGCAAATTAAAGCAAAGTTATTTCACTGAATGTTGTGTATAGAAACCAGCTTCAGTTTCCTGTGATAAATCTTCAAAATGCTATTGTTACAACGAGATTGTTCTTTGGTGTTGGTAAGGCGGAAACGCCAGTCTTTTAGCTGCCAGATTAGTTGTAAATGTCAACGTGTTGAAACACGTTCTGTCCTCAAGTTGGTGATTTGTAAACATTATCAATTAGGACTCAAAATCATGCTAATTACCTCACTTGTGATTTCTTAACTGTTTACAAACTAAAGTAGCATTTTAAGAAGTTCACCCACTTCAGCTATATGCCATTAACATCCTCCACACATTCTGACATTCAACAGATTTTCAATGTTGCATGCATGATAAAAGAATGCATTAAATTTTGAAAAGACCTCCCACCCCCAACATTTAACAACGTTAGACCACTTAAAACAAGTAACCACAGCTTGCTTAATGCATTGAACAACTTGCCTCAACAATTCAATTTTTCACCTGACTTTGAGCAGGCCTTTGAATTCAAAATTAAATGCAAAGTAAATAAAAATTTGTTATCATTTTTTTTTAATTTTAACAAGTTGATTTCTGGAAATACCTTCTTCTGAAAGCCTACTTCTTGAAGATGCCACCTTGACTAATGACGGTGGAATTGACTTTGAAATCATAGTCACCGGTTCATCCTCAGGAGGGAATGAAAAAGGTGAAGGCTGTGACTCTCCTTGGCTTCTCTCAGGGTTGAGATGATCTTCAGCATCAGGTGACGAGTATTGTTCAGCTGATGTCAGTGGCTTCACTTCAAGGCTATCTGGCTCCTCATTTGCTGAAGTTGCATTTGGAATATTGGAGAGATCTAAAAAAGAATTTATGCAGCATTTGCAGAAGTGTTAGAGTGCATAACTGATCTGTGGCAACTTACAGGTCGAGTTACCAGATGAGTATAAGGTATGGCTACTTTGTTGTCACAAAACCAAACTTAAAGAAAATGACATTTCAAAGTTTGTTGTCCGAAGAATGAAGTTTACTAGGCCCACACAACCTGTAAAACAAAAGCGCTCAATGCGAATACCCCTGTGGTTGGCAGTTGTTAATTGAAGTGTGACAAAGTGGCCACTGACAGCATTGCAATACTTCTAAAAAGTGTCAGCTAACATGTGTGGGGTGCGTGTTTCTTGGTGATCTGTTGGGACATGATGAAACATTCACGACAATTTCCAAGGATATTATCCAAGAAGAGCTTACCGTAATTACCCCATTCCCTTGTGAGAGGAAGACTTACACATTTTACTCTGTTTAACACCTGATAATTTTACTCGTCAATTATATTAAGGAAACAAAACCTAATATAAGACCGCATGCAGTTGTGGGATACAGCGTTAAAATTTTTCTTCCCAGTCCTCCAAATTACGTCACCAGACCACCTGGGATAGAGTCTAGTATGTTGATGACAGTAAAGAAGTGAAAAAGTGAAAGGATTAGTTTCCAAAAAAACTATAGTGCTCTGTCTGTGTAGAGCGAAACACCAAACGTTGTTTGTTCAAATGCATGTAACATAAATGGGCTAAACACTTACCAATCGAAGAGTAATTATATGCACTCTGAGACACCTTAAGTTCCACTGGACTGGTGACATTTTTGAGGACGGAAACTGCATACTCATGTGTAACTCTTTCCAAACTCTGGCCATTCACAGCTAAAATCCGGTCACCTAT
>NC_090885.1:11691969-11711969 GCF_036669925.1 Montipora capricornis | reverse complement strand
AGTTGACATCCATTTCTTTTTAAGAAGACAGCAAAAGGAACTAATAATAATTTATTGATCATAGAGCTATCTCACAGAGCTATCTAAATTCAAAGAGTGATCATAGAAACATTATACAACAAAGAAATACATACTACCTTCTTTTTAACAGTTAAAACTAACTGCTTGACAGGATTGAGACAATAAACAACCAATGGATTGATGCTTTTGCAGGAAATTGAAGTTACATGTACTATGAATATTTAAGTAATAAGCACCATTCAGAGAAAAAGGCTACTTTGTCATGACAGTTCTAAAAGGTGCAAAGGGATATCATACAAAGAAATATCACTCATTGATTTCGCCAAATCTTAATGACTGTCTCGCAATCACTGAACAACATTGCGGTGGGATGTGAGAAAGATTACAATAATTATTATTATAACACAACTACATTTTACAGAGCCACAACATCGCATTGGTTCTTACCTAGTAGCTTCCCAGGCTCTTTAGTGAATTCAATAACACAAACTTCCCGGTCTGAAGTATTTAAACCTTCAGCAATCTTTCTTTCATCTGTGACACAAATTAAAATAACATCAAGAAATAAGCATGATGATATAACTTGATATGTCACTATTTAACATTATAATAGGATTTCCCACCAATCTTAAAACATTGCAAAATTGTTAAGAAACTCGGCTAGATTTTCTTTCACCCACATTGAACAAAAAAAAATTATTTGGTACTACACGAAGTTACAAGAAAATTAGACACTCCAGCGAACCTAACTGAAATGTCAGGATAAATATAGAAAAATGAGGAGAATTCTAATCTCATGTAAATTGATTATTTACATACTCAAGGCAACAAAAACAGAGTATGTTTGCTGTCTATTCATCTCTCCCAAAAATTTAAAAAATACAAGGAATGATATTGTGGGTAAAATAATCTTCAAATAATGAAATAAAGCCACACCAAGATATATAATTATAAATCAGCTGCAAATTAGCCACAGTGTTCTTGTAACTTAGTAAAAATACAATTTTGATGTCAATATACTTGCATGCCATTTAAATACAATTACAGTGAACAAAACACCTGCCATCATCCACACAGACCTTCCAATAACAACAACCAACTTTAAAATTTATTTCACTGTATTCTGTATTTTACTTGAAAGGACAACAACTCTTCAATAAAATGTAAATTGTTACAAAAACACCTTTAGCAAACCTTTAATATGTAATTTTGAAAGCCACCCTCATTCTTCACTATCGAGAAAAACATTAATGTCCAGTCTTGGCCATTCTTTAAACTCCCATTGCATCCATGCTTGTTCATCTTTCACTGCTTGTTTTTTTTCCAATTTGACAGTATTATAATTCATCAGACACTACCTTCCTAAGGCAGAAATACTAGGACTTTCAGAAGGCAAAGTTTGGATTTTGATTATAATTATTATTTTCTTCAGGGGGAGAACAGCTAATAATTTATTTCCTGAATTTGCAAAATATCCCCACATTGCAGTGCAAAGAACACATGTCAGTGAGGGAAGAGGAGGGTAAAGCCTTTTTAACCAGTAATACTTTGTGGAACAGACCCCTTCGACAACGGTATCAATAGGTGACTACATAGGTTGCAATTTATGGTAACTCATAAAGCTGAAGATGAAGTTGCAATTTCTTGAATGAAAGAAGCTGGCCCAATTAGGCAAATTCCTTTGTCATGCCACACAACCAGATGCATGCATTTAAAACACAAGGACTTGGTACAATGATTGTCAAATTAATGAGGATGCATGTTGCAAAATCCTTGGAACCCTGTGGACACTCCAATTACTTTTGTCTCACGGTGGAAAGGTCCAGGTCTAAATTCCATCTATGAGACTGTTAACCACTTAACAAGATTTTCTTTCAATCACTGATTGCTTAATGTGACCTCAAATCATTTTGTAACAATGAAATTTTAGAACAAATTGCTTGTGATCTTGCAATCTGATTGGCTAATTTGCTGTTGTCTATAAGAGTCTGGACAATGCTGTACGCGTCATGCTCGCGTCAATTTGTCATGCATTGTAATAGCCAATGTGGAACGCCCATTTTGGGAAATAAACCAATCATATTGCGAGAAAGTTATAGGAAACAATTGCTCTTTCTTCGTGTCATGACTTTGGTCACGCTCCAAATTAAAAACTTCCTTTGGCGTTGAATAAATTATTATGGTAAAAAACAAATCGAAAGTGGTTCAGCATTGTCTGTACTCTCTCATTGACAACGATATTCGTCACCAAAGTGGTCAATATTTGTTGAGAACTCACTAGGCTGCACCTTACGAGCCCACAACATTTTGACCACTGTGATCACAAATATCATTGTCAATAAGAATACAGACAACGCTGAACCACTTTCGATTTGTTAATTGGAAATAAAGTCACACACAGAAACTTGGAACCTTATATACACTGTTTTGGGGACAAAGAAATAAATGGAGAATTACATTACAACTAAGGCAAACAATATTAATGCACACACTGTATTAATTCTTACTATGTAAGCGCCCACGCCCCACACACAATAAATTTGGTAAAAGTTTGGGGGTGGATGCTTGCCCAAGCATGGGCACTCCACAGGTGATTTTTCTCGACTAATTTGCATAATCTTGACTTTCTGGACTACTCAGGTAAAGAAACAAACAAAAATAATCTTAAACACAAACTTTAATACATCGACAACACTCAAATTACCAAAATAATTACTGGTATCATCAAATCCTAAACTATTTATGTATACAAATTGTCAAAAGGAACCTAAGTTCAGTTTGTATCAGTGTTTAGTTAAAAGCCTTCAGATTTGATGTCCTCATCATTGCCTTCATCATCAAAGAGCAAGCCCACAGCTACCTTGCGAAGTTTATCGGCACCATCATCATCATCAGTACTTCATAGTCCTGGATCCCGTCCAAATTGATGGAAATCCGCAACGCAGAAAAGATTTTGTCACATCTTCTTCAGGGATCTCTCTCCACACTCGAGCGACCCAGTTGATGACATTTTGCCGTGTTGGTTGGCGAAGATTCCATTATCATTCGTCGTGCCAGTCTAGCGGCATCCACTCAACCCACTGTTTTCTGAGCAGTCCTTAATGAAAGCGCTTGTTTTCTGAAAACCTCAAGAGGCTGGGCAATTGAAGTGCATCCCACCAGGATAACACAAGATCATTGAAGAGTTCGTCTGCAATTGCCTTGACAGTGTTGCACATGTAAGGTCTGTAAGTGAGAAGTAAAGTGAGAAGTTGACGAACACCACCCTCGGATTGCCACCAAACCTTTCTGAACCACTTCCGGACTCTGTCTTTGGTCATCCAGCCGTTCTGGGTAGCTGTGATGCACACATTTGCCTGGATGGTCAGCTGGTGTAGCACTCTTGGTCCAAGCTGTCCATTTCTCTCCTTTAAAAAAATCAGCACTGGCAATTTGCTTCCGTCAGCATGAGCACACAATGCCACAGTGCAACCTTTCTTCTTCGCTCCAGCTGATGCAATGGGCATGGTTCTTTCCCCACGAATAGTGTCGGTCAAGTTTGGAGTACAGTCGAACTGCACCTTTGTCTGATCCATGTTGGCGATATTGTGCAGTGTGTAGTCGTCACGCTTGCGGAGGTGGATGATGGAACGCCTGAAGGCTGGCCACTGGTCATGGTAGTCTTCCCAGAGCTTTTGCGACTCATTTCTACTGTGTCTAATGCCAACATGAAACCTTTTCTTCTGATGCCATAACCATCCTGCACTTCTTTTAAAACCAGCACCATTCACCTACGCAGCAATTTCACGAGCCTTCTTCACTGGCATTCCTGCAAGGTTCTTTGATGCAACCATTATCCTTCATAGTAAACATCAATGATTTACCTGAGGTAATTAGTAAGGACAGTTCAATTGCATTTTATGCTGATGACAGTAAAATGTACAGGGTTATTAATACTCAAGTAGATCTGTGACATAGATTAAATAATTATCTGAATGGTGTAAGGTAAACAAGATGACAATTAATACTAAGATATGTAAGATCAAGCAAATAACCAGGAATATTAGAGAAATGCGAATAAATGTTAGTCAGTACCGGTTTTTAACCACCCCCCTTTGTTATCGCCTGTTCTGGTGAAGCTACTTTTATGTCAGTACATGTACTTCACCAAACAATAGCTTAATTTGTAAGAAGTTTGAAACAACCAGTATCATTCTTAATACCACAGTTACAACACGTTTCTTAACATATTATTTTTCTCTAACACATTTTCTGGCGCATCAGAATGGCACCAAGGAAATCCGATTGTAAATCCCTAAGGACTCGGTCACAAAAATTTCTTCTGTGAACAACACAATCTAACAAAAAAAGTTATACAGTGTAAGTTAACCAACCTGAAAGTTAAATACATTAAAGATATCCTGATTTAGTGGTTTGCCAAACATTACAATATTTATTGCTACGACTTCTGAAAACTTGAAACACCGAATGGTCACAAAAGAGTCAACAACATTTGACACATGTAACGCAGCAGATTTCGGAGCCGATCAAATTTCACTGAGAATGAAAAATTAATATTCCCAGCATATTGGAAATTATTTAACTTGAGTGGCCAAAGTTCGCATCTTCAATAGGCCATTTCCGAGTTCATGTCTGTCTCCTCTTCAAAGCGAGTCTAAGTGCGAAGTTTTTCTCATGAAAATTAGCTTTCACACATATGTAAAGTAGAACTAATTACCACCACAAAAACTTTGCCCTTAGACTCGCTTTGAAGAGGAGGTGGATATGAACTCGGAAATGGTCTATTCATGTGACCTGTGTTGTCAGAGCTTCTGAATTATGCTCTATTTGTTGGTGAAACTTGTTCTTTCTACAGGTTGTATTTTGGAGCTGCGATGTGAAGGAAAACTTTGCTGGCTTTTAATTTTTTGGGCGACATATTCAGAGATTCAGCATTTTTCCAAAGAAAATCACATCTTCTCGAAATCAAGTGCCTATTTCATTTTGGTCATAAAATACCTGGTGCAAGAACTTTCCTCTGAGAAGGGGGTTGGGCGCTTGCCTGAGCATGAACGCTTATGTGGTAAATTACAGTACATATATAAGACAGAACAGAATTCTTAATCTGTATGGGAAATCGTTGAACTTGCACATGCATTTTGTGATTCATGGATATCTGAAATAAGAACTGTTTTCATAGTTCTCAAAAGAGCCAGTGCAAGATGAGTGCAATTTGAGAACTTTTAAACCAGCACAAATGACTACAAATCATAAAATGGACCAGCAAGTTCATGTGATTTTTTTAGTTATTATATGCTCAACAAAATTAATCCATCACAGTGATTATGCCATAGCAACACCATAAAATAATTATGCACTCGTCAATAAAAGTCTGTTTACGAGCCAAGTGGGCCATCAGAGCCAGAGCTTATCCTGGTTTCTGTGGCATGAAGCGACTAGGAGTAGCTTTTTTACTCCCCCCTGGATGGGATGCCAGTACATAGCAGTGTTACCCCCAGCAATTCGCCGGTATCCATTTGTACACCTGGGTGGAGAGAGGCACCGTTGGAGTAGTGTCTTGCTCAAGAACACAACACAATGTCCCCGGACAGGACCCGAACGCGGACCACTTGATCTGGAGTCAAGCACACTAACCATGAGGCCACCGCGCCTCCTGCATGCACTCGTCAATGACCAATCAGAAATGAGATATTCTGTTGGTTCTTATGGCCCAAATATTTAAATGGACCATGTATCATGATGAAATGGTAAACTTTTATTATCACACCTGGGGCAAATTACTGAATGTTGCTTGGCTAAGACAGAAGGCACTTTTTCTTAATCAGGACAGACACTTTTGGTAATCAAGAGGGCATGATTACTTGATCCTGATTGGTTCACAGTTGCTTCTCCGCAGAGCAAGCAAAGTTACAAGAGAATCTTCTTCCAGATTCTGACGAAACTGTTTTTTTCGACACAAAGTGATATTTCAATAATAATTCTTCTCTCAATAATTTTGCCCTTTATGAGATAAAGATGTAAAAATAATTACTGCAAAGTGCCCTCGTGCAATTAAGTATTAATTTCACTTGTACTTTCCAAGTTTTCCAGGTGCAATTTTGTGAAAACTTTGAAAATGTGTGTGAAATTAATCCTTAATAATTGACCTCAGGCCCATGCAATTACATAATTTTATACTAATGGTTTCAATTGGCGAAGTGGCAAGAGCAATTCAGTTTGTTGGTTCTCTGCTAAACTATGAGAGGTTTTTTACTCCAGTTTTCCTCTCTCTACAGAAAAAAAAGCAACATCAATTTGATTTGATTAACTTAAATTTCAAGTGATTTGATTTGACTAATTGATTTCAGTCTATCCAATTAGCAAATCACTTTTGCTTAGCAAGATAATGAACTTGTGAAGTAAAAATTCAAATACTTAATTATTTTTTATTTTGGAAGGGTGTTTTTCTCTTTTCTTGTCCCTGCCCCCAAAAGGAAAAAAAATGGGGTGCAAAATTTTTAAAAATCAAATCAAATCTCACAAGTGGACATTAAAATGAGTAAATAGAACTCTTTCAAACTGGTAGCAAAATAATACTCTTTTGTTTTTGTTCTAATAAGACCTTTGTGCAGTGCTGGAAGGAAGGAAGTCCACTTGGAATGAACATCAAGACAAATATTTACTACAATAATGATAAATCTGCCACCATTAATGACAGTCATGTGATTATTGCAAGGAATAAGAGATTAAAATAAACCAACATTTCAATCTGGACCTACTAACAGTGTAACAGTAGCTTTCCTTACCATTATTTATTTGTATTTGAAACTACAATGAACCTTGTTTGAATTTAAGGTGGTTAGTGTTCATGAATCATTAATATAGAAATAAATTTGAAAGATTGAGGTGGTGAGAAGTAAGTTAACAGTGATCAAACAAAAACAGAACGTTTGAGCTACACTGAGCCTTAATCAAGATGAAGCGACATATCATGTATAAAAGAATATTATAAAGACAGATAGCAAATTCACCGCAAATTCAAGGACCCTTACCTTGTGGACGAAGATCACTGTATTTAGCCTGCTCGACTTTTTGGAAGTTTAAAGTGGAGTCTACACATTGGAGGAAAAAAAACAGAACTTCATTAGATACACTGAAAAATTAAGCTACTGTAGTTCCCTTAAATAATGCTACAAAGGCAAGTCTTAACATGGGTATATAAATATAAATGTTGTGTTTCACAAAATAGCAAAAGGTTTTAGGACACAGGAAACAGACTTTCAAGAGCTTGGGGAAACGGCAGGTGTTTCTTCAATTTTTAATTAAGAATATCTGATCAAAGCCAATATTTCTACAGTCTTTAAACACTGAGAAAAAAATACTAGGAAAATTGAAACAAATTAAAAAAACTTAAAACAAAGGGACCTTTCCACACTTTCAACCAATTAAAAACAAAATTTTAAATTATTTTGATAGTGCATATCTGGAAGCATAAAACATCCTTAATTGAGGCTATCCTTGCAGCAAAAAACATATGGTATGTTATAAACTGAACACAGAGCTTCAGATAGACGCATCTACAGACACCTTGTTTTTGTACACAAGTCTAAATTTTATAAGTAAAAATGAGAATTCAAAACAACTTCTGATGAATTATTCAGTTTGTCTCATATAATTAAAAATAATGCAAAACTAAAATGTACGGGAATGAGCTATAATTTCACATTGTTGTTTTGCATTTCATAGATAGTGAACAAAAGCCATTTTTTTCTACGCAAAATTTAAATCCCTAAGAAAGTGAGCTGCCCAAAAAATATATAATCTTACTCTACATCCACATAAAAAACAATCATCTATTGTTATTTAAATACAAGCAGAAAATGTTGAAAAAAAAACCCCAGACATTGCATCAGGACCCAGCATGACACACTCTGATAGATCTTTAATTCTCGGTAAAAAGTCCTGTCTAGTGGTAAAGGATTACCTCTGTGCTTTAAACATGATTTGCTTTCTTGAACAGGCTTAAAACGAACCATTTTTCGTCGTTGTTTGAGCATTGCTGTCCAGAATATTTTTGGCAAGAATTGTGCCTAGAGCTGGTATACGTCAACAAGACTTTAAATTTCAATATTATATTATATGACCTTACTCATAACCTGTCCTCAATATACGGAAGATAATTATTTTATGTCAATAACATTTAATGAGCTTGATTTTATGGAATATTTTATTAGAAACAAAAAATATAACTTACTTAATTTTTGCATAATTTTGTGACATTAATAAATTGAATTAGAATTAAAATAAAACTGGAAAAAAATAAAAATAATCATTTTCAATTCAAGATTATCTTGCTTAAACGGGGACATAGTTTTTGGATGCTGTTAGCTTAAACGGGGACATAGTTTTTGGATGCTGTTAGCTTAACCCTTTCAGGCCCGAGGGGTTCCCCATTGACGAGTAAAATCGTCTGGCGTTAGACAGAGTAAAATCGTCTGGCGTTAGACAGAGTAAAATCGTCTGGCGTTAGACAGAGTAAAATCTATAAGTGCCATTTGGCACTATCGGGCCTGAAAGGGTTAATTTACAATAATAATAATAATAATAATAATAATAATAATAATAATAATAATAATAATAATAATAATAATAACAATAACAATAATAAATTTTTCAAACCAAGATACCTAAAAATTAAACCAAAAAAGAGGTGGAAACAAAACTGTACAGTATTCTCAGAAAATCAAATTAAACCTAAAAACTCACTGTCCTTTAGACAGTAACAAATGTCTGTTAACATTAGTGCCTGCACATACACAGGATAAGTACAAAGTCATAAAATTAATTAGGCTCAAGATAATTTTTCCAAAGACATAAAGCTCAAAACAGCCTCTTGTAGATGACTTTTACCATAAAATTAATATAAATTATGTTATGAAAGTTGATGAAGTAAAAATTGTGATATGAACAAAAGGAATAGGGAAAAAAGTTGGCTGCCAGAGCAACCAAGAAAGAAATCATTTTTCAAACAGGAAAGAAACATCAAGGGCTTAGATGATGCTCAACCCAACAAAAAAAAGAGCCTTATTACCAAAGGGAATGGTTATATGAGGGAGAAAAAGAAACAGACTACAGACATGACAAGGTATGTGCTACTATGGCCACAGCTTTAACCCAAAAGAAAAATAAAACATTCACAGAAAAGAGTTCAATTCCTTGAGGTTTTGTTTGGGAAAGGAACATGGCCATTTCTTTTTTTGTTTTCCTTGGGGACATTAGTGTGGTTATTGCAACAAGGAATGAACAGTAACTGCTGTATTTATGCTTTTATTGTTAGATGAGAGAAATCCAGAGATGTATCGGAAACACAAACAGGGAAACAGTGAGGAACATCTCTCGTGTTAGTAATAGCTTACAGGTAATATAGTTTTACAATGAAGAAAACGAAACTTTGTTGACTGGAATGAGCCATATGTAATTAACCCCATTTACTGTCTCACATTTTTTCTCTCAGACTGTCCTTGACTACACATTGCCATTGAGAAAAGAGACAATGTCTGAAACTTGTGTACTCACAAGCCAGTGTCAGGGTTACTTAATGCAACAAAAATAAACATGCGTTAAAAGGCTTCAACAAAGAGGGAAGATAGACCACTTAACAAGATTCAAAGTGTCCATTTTTTTAATGTATTTCAATCAAAAAGGATTTTCAGAATAACATGCAGCAATGTTAAGACATACAGTACATGTACCATGCCGAACATTTTCAGCTGTTAGTGAGAACACAATCCTGCAGAAGAGGTTTGGAGAAAGCTCCATCAAGTGAAAACAAAAAGAGGCTTCTGGCAAGCAAAACATAAAATAGAGGATTCTCTTCAGCATCTCAATAAGGAGATCTTTACGACCTGACCATTATGACACAAGGGACAGTGAGAAACTAAAGAGAAGTCATGGAGAAATTGCAATAATTTAAGGTTTATGATAAATGATTATAAGTATTAAAAAAAAAGAAATTTTGTTTTTCCCTGCAATTTCTTTACCACTATTCTCAGACTGGTAATTGAATATTATTCCTTTTTGGAGAGAGAAATACGAGTCTCAAGCCCTTACTCTGTCCATTTTTTGAGAAAGAACATACATGTAGCATGACTAGAGGCTGATCATGTGCAACTCAAGCTTCAAAGACAAGCAAGAGAGGAAAGTAATTTAATTAAAGCTCTGGCAAAAAAAAATTCTGCTTGTGCAAAAGCCCTGCCATTTTCTTAACTCGATCATCTTCAAAATATTATGCAAAATTTCTTATGGTGAAGCATATAAGACAATGACCAATCTTCACCTGTTTAGTTAATAATTATTACAAAACTCTAGACATCATAAGAAACACCTTTTTTTAAGGACTTTTCTAGAAAGATCGGCCAGTTCCTTGATTTATGGGAAAAAAATTTGTGAACAAAAGAATTGCAGATTTTTTCTTTACATTCTCTAGAGACCAATTTCCTCATAAATAACAGAAGAAGGACTTCTTAAGCTGTGTTGTGTGGAGGTCGAAACTGCCCTCTTTAAATTTGACTTTCTTGCTAACTTTTCTTGACTTTGTTCGCTAAAAGTCGAAGCTTTGCTGAGAAAGAAAGGTTTATGGTAAAGCTTGTTTTCCAACTTAAACTGACCAACGACATAAGGCATGTCCACGTCACGTTCATCCTCCACATCTTGAGATAGCTGCGTTGGTGAAGTGTCAGACAAGTTCTGTCGAGAAATACTATTTTGTACTTGATACAAGGAACTGCTTTCTGATTCACCACTGGCAGAGTAGCGTCTACTGTTGTTCTCATAGCTGTCTGGGTAATGTTGCGGAACCTGATCTGATTGATAAATGGTTTTTGAATTTCTCTTTCCCAGGTTATTGTTGATTTCTTGTTGCAGTGAACGTTCACTGGTTCTCCTGTACGGTGATGGCATGTGAGATGCTTCAGTGACACCATTTTGTAACTCTAGACGAGATAAATAAAGATGGAAAACAATTCAGTTTCAACCAATTTAACGAGTGACACATATCAACTTAACTAAAATATTCTCCTAAGAGGGTAGTAAAAATGGTGTAATCAGATAAAAAGCTATTAATTTTGTGTACAGTAGAAAACAAACAAGCAGCTCTATTAACCCACTGACACCTGGGAGTGAGACTTTTATTGTCAACTGGACACGTCCTGACAAGTGAATGGGTTAATCCAGTGATGCATCAGAAACTAATAAAGAAATGTGGTATTGATTGCAAATTTCCAGTGTTGTAGACATTAATCTATCCCAGTTTACTCTTGCAAATCTTCTTATCACTGAATAAATGTCTGAGGTACAATTTTGTCAACTCTTCTGTACATGAACCTTACCAGTGATACTTTCAGACATTTCTTGGTCTAGAATTGCCATCTTTGTCTTCATCTTCATCTGAAATCTGTGAAAGGCTTGACTCATCTGAAGCAAGTACCTGGCCCTAAATTTAAATGCAACTTTATTAATACTTGTAGTACTTGTAGCAATAATTTTATAAACTCAAGTTGTTGTTGATAATGATCATGTGTTAGACTTAAGCACTAGAGGACTGTTTTCCTGTTTACATAGCCTCATCTAAACATGAGGGGGAGTTGGGAGAATTCAAGACAGTTATGTTAACCCCAGATGCAGTCAAGGGTTTGCATATCTGTCGAGAATTCTCCCAGCTTCCCGAGTGTTTAGATGAGACTATGTACTAAACATGGAAAAAAGTCCTATAATTTTCTTGATTCACGCTCATATTTCCAACCAGCCAATCAAAATGTGCGACTACTAGGAAGGAAATTTGCAGTTGACTAACTACGGTCTGTCACCCCGGTAAGAGTCAGTTTGTTATCAAAGGTCGCAGCCATGGCCACTTTGGTGCTAAAGCACCGCCTTCGCATGCTGTTTTGTTGCAATATTCACCACATGACGTTGCTCGCAGGACTGCTATTGCATTGATGGTGGGTTGAGATGAAAGTTCAATCTTTGTCAATTGATTGTGATGTGAAATTGTGACCGTGGGAATATTTTATCCAGGAATATTTGAATCAAATTCGTTGCGCCTGAGAATTTAGTCTCCAGCCTTGGGATTTTATAACCGTTGACAACCACGAAATTGAGAAATAGCTCAAATCGCGTCGGATCTGGAAAATAACCACACAGGAAGGAAGCTATCCACGATGGCAATAAGGTTAGGCTTTTTAATTGAGATTTTCTTCACATAATGATCTTCTTAGCTTTTTATCAGGATTCTCATACAAATCCTCACACTAAGCTTGGGGTGCCTGTGGCAAAATGTTTCACGGTAGTAACCAAATCAGCCTCCAATAATTATTAGTGGTAGAGTTCTTTCCTTTGTTGCGTTACACTTTTTAACAAAAGATGAAAGGGATCCTTGTACTTATCTGGACAATTTAAGCAATTGTCTCTAAATGACTTCTAGACAACTGAAAAAATAATTCTAGGGGATTCAACAGGATTCAAGCCCACGACCTCTGCAATGCCAGTGCATAATGCTCTCCCGACAAATTTTGAATAAGGAGTGACAATACTCCATTGCTCTTTCTTTCTTGGTTCTCAATCCTCCATTCAAGTGTCTCTATACTGGATCTTCTCAAGACACAAGGGTTGAGTTTCAACGGTAACTTTGGCACTGCAAATTTACCTTTGAACACTACTGTACCATCATAATTTAAAGTAATATTGATTTTACAACTTACTTTTTGTAATGATTGGTATAGAAAGTCATTTTAGGGACATCCGGGTTTTCTCTCGGCTCTATGAAAAACTTCTTTTTCTGAAAAACAAAAATTCCATCACATCATCAACACGTACGATGCAGGGCGACAAACAGGTTGTCTGTAATCAATACAAACAAAACAAAACTTACAGTACAGGTCAGAGATAAGCATCCATGTTTACGCATTAATTTTATAAAGAGGCATAAATGTGAGTCACCGTTTGGAAAGGTGTTTCCAAAGAGCACCTATATCAGAGCTACTTAATATCGCGTTAGTTTCACAATGCCCAAGTAAGACCGTAAAGTTTGAGAAATGTGACGAAGGAAGGTATCAAATTTCGGTCATTTTTAATACACCTATGAAATAGCAATCGCATCATCATTCGATAACAATAAATTATTTCTTCACTGTTGCATTTGTCGTAACATGTAAGCTTAGACCACGAAGTTCTGGTAACTCAAACGACCGAGAGAAAAATCTCGCGGCTGCATACTCAAGGGCTAACGAAAGAAGGAACAAGTTTTAATGTGGCTGAATTACTTTATTTAGGCAAAGTTAACCTCGAAACAGGGCTTGCTGGCCAGCAGTCATTCCCCAGGCTCACATGCTTATGTGGGGCGGCTGCCAATCTCTCGGGGTTAAGATCCTTTGTGTGTTGAATTTGCATGACAATGATGCATGGAAATACTTGGAACAAAACGTTTTAATTCCCAATAGATTTGAATTGGGTAAAACATTGTGATTGAGTTAGCTGAATTGGTCTATACACAGGCCAGACTTCTTCCGACTGTTTGTGATAGTTACATGTACTTCCTGTAAACAAGGCTTAACAGTTCAAAGTAAATGTGAATATTTGAAGCCAATGAAGTCTTAAAGATGAAGAGGTAAATTGCAGGAAAAAAAATCATGTCAAGGTAAACAATGTTTAGTTAAAAGTGGAGCTAAGAGTTCAGCAAATCAAAATGTCAATTTCTTTTCGCATGCATAAGCAAATATTTCAACGTTTTTCATACACAGGAAAGTTATGATTTTGGGTGAGATGATGATAAACGTCATCAACAACTGTCTTGCAAAGTGGAGGTTGGGTGCCTCAGAAATCCAGGAGCTTCCACTATTTGCAGCCAGCTCTTTGATGGAGACCGCTTCCATGGCTGGCAAATCCATGCAACCCAGCCATGAGCCCCCATGCAGAAGGAGGAAAACAGGCAACCGCCACACTGATAAAACAGTGGAAAGAAAGGGAGGGACAGGGGAGGGGAGACAGTCTCCAAGGAGTCCCCACGGTCAGGAAAACATTGACTAAAACGCCAACAAAACTGCTACAACACTCTATGGACCAAGAACACGAAGAATCCTGGCGCATGCGCATATCTAACAAACTGCTGACCGTGAAGGTAAAACTTGTGCTCCCATTTGTTAACTCTGTTAAATTGCATTTAACTGCATCAAATAGATAGGAGCCCCGAAGACAATTTGCCACACCCACTAGAAAAATAATTTAAAACACATTTTTCTTTTAGCTGCCTGCCAGAAAAAAAGGAAAATTTTTATCATGAAACAGGGAAGCAGCACAAAAATACTCATGTTTTGTATTTTTATTTCACAACCAAGATCAGCCGTCCATCAAATCTTCATGCAATCAGGCACCGGTATTTTAGAGATGTACCCTCAGATGCAGCATGATAATTAAGCTTTCAAAGGGGGGAAACAGTGAGACACGAGTGCTTTCTTGCAGCACGCAAATGTGGAAACAAGTGCATAAGAAACAAAAATCTTTGGCAGAAATATTGTTTCTCAGTGTGCACCACTGCATACAGCATTTCTTTAAAGGCACTTGCATCCATTTTTTATGAAAACTAGACAAAAGAAATTAAAGCTATGAAAACAAAAGAGCAAATGCGTTTCACAAACACAAAAAACAAGCGTGTGTTTTGCGTGTGCCTTGGCTGCTTTTCTCTGACCTGCACTGAACGAGGGTTCACTTAAGTTTGTTGTTGGAGTCATTGTTTTATTCACCATTTCAAAAGCACATTACAGTCCACTTTCTAAAGAGGACACCCTCTGGATCAGTGCCAGGTGTTCACTTCAAGGAGAACACGTAAAGTACTATAAAATTCGGTCCCTACCAGCTAAAACTGTGTGCCTTAAAAGAAAGGTGTGCCAAATACTGTTGTCTGGTAAATTAAAGAAAGCTGGTTGACATCTTTCTTTTTTCAAATTAAAACTAAATCACTAACTTCATGATCACTAGACAGTGATGAAAAAAATCATTAATTTCTTACCTTGAAAGATAGCTTTTTGGTCATTGGCCAGGAATGCCTGTGAGTGGCAAACTTCAAAACTCCACGGGACTGGGGTAATGAAAAACGAAACAAACAAGGTGATTGAGTCACATATGGGCAGCCTTCTCAAAATTGGCCGGTCGACGGCTCAATGAGCCGCCTCCTCAGAAAGCTTGACCGTCTCCTTCCAGTCAGTAAATGTCAGACACAATACATTTTTAGCTCGAACGTGAAGTCACTGGAGATATTCTAAAAGCATGAAAAAAGTTTGTTTGACGTACAAATTCGTGTCCACGATAATTTTTTTGCCTGGCACACATGAAATGTTTATTTAACTAGAATTCCAGTATTTCTTATCAGACTCCAAGCAAGTGTCAATTCCATATGTGAATGTTCGTCACTTTAAATCCACCAGACTGCACAAAATTGCATCTGTGAATGTCTAAATTTGAAAAAATCCGTAGGGGAGCATGCCCCAAGACCCTCCTAGAAGCTTGCATCCTTTGGGCACTCGCTTGGGTGCCTTTAGCACCAAACCCTCTCCACCTTCCTTATGACCTGCTCCCGAAAAATATTTTGAGAAGGCTGTATGGGTCACACTTTTTTTACAAGGCAGAGTTTTAGTTCATGTCGCTATTTTGCCAATAACTAATTAAAAAACAACTGTAGCTAGATTATTACATTGCACCACTAATCACTAGCATACACATTATTTTGGTTAGTAACAGTTCTTACAGCTTGAAACTTGGTAATATTCACAGATTGTTATCATATCAGTCAAACAATGACCTTTGACATCTTGCAAAATACATGTAAATCTCTTGGAATATTAGTCCAAAAAATGATGCTTGATCAAGCAACAGAGTAAAACTCACCTCATAAATGGTAACTCCTCTAATACAAATTCCAATCCACACTGTCTCCCTGTCGCTCTTCTTTGGCTAAAATTGTATTAAAAAGACGGTAATAGTGAAGAATAATTTCCAAAATTTACTGTTGGCCGACAGACGGCCAATTGTCAGGCCAACAGTTTGTGTTATGTTTGAGGCCAAAGTGTTTCAACCGACTGTCATTATCATTATTAAACAAACCTGAGAACAAGACATAGTTTGGAAGTAATTTTGGGAACAAGGGACCACAAGAAATTTTTAAAGGGAACAAGGGAAAAAACCCTTGTTAATAAATTATGTTATCTACATAAAAAAACTACCAGTAATTTACATCATTTTGGGGTTTATCTCAGATATGATCAGTTTACAAAGCTTTTTGTTGCTCTTATTAAGTCATTCATAAATTCAACAGGTGTTGCTGTTTATTGCAGGTGGATACTCAGATGTATAGAGACAAAACCAGAGAAAAAACAGTGGTAACAGAGAATACAATATTGAACACAGTTGTTACAAATTCAAGTTTCTCAATTATTTCTTTGATTAAAAACAATTCTTAATATTTCCATTCAAAACTGGCGCTAGATGAACAGCTACAACTCTTAAGGATACAATAAAGGACTGGCTGATCTTCACCTTTCTTGACATCACGTGAGCAGGCCGCCTTTGCACTTTGTAGAAATGAATACCGTACTCTTGTAATTTCTGCGCTTCCTTTATGAATTCTAGCTCAGCTTGTTCATCAGTCATGCCATGGACGGTTAGGTGGAACTGCGGTAGTTGTTGTAAAGCATGATCAACTGATACCTTGTCCATGATCTAAAACAGGAGAAAAATATTTAAGGACAGAAATGGACAACAAAAGGACAAAATTGGGAACAAAATGTTATTAAGAAGGGGTTAGCATGGAAAGGTGGCTGCCTCAATAATGGAATGTGTATAGCTTGGAGACACATTGATGATTAATTTTTATCTCTACATACATTGTGATGGGTAGTACAGGAATTCTCTTGGCAAATTATGCTTTGCTTAGTGTTGTCTTAATCCTCATCATCCCCTCACTTTCCATTTTCTCTCTTTCTGATTAGATAATTTCAGTGTAACAGGTGCCTTCTCTCTGGCTTTGGGGCTCATGGCTGGGTTTCACAGTCCAGCAAGGAGGGGCAATCCCTGGCTATTGCAGACAGTCATACAGCCACCACTTGGTAATCTGGTTGTTAAATACCCCTCTTTTTAATAATATTTATTATAAACATTACTTCAAGGCTGTCAGCCAAGCAGGGAGCTATTACTGTTTATAAATGCTCATGCTTACATTGATAATGAGGCATTTTTAAGTGTTAAAAGCCAAATGCACTGTGTTTTCTAAGTTATATGCCTTCACATGATCCCATTAATTTGTATTTCAAGTCTCTGTTTCAAGATCATAAAGGCAATTTACTCTGAAAAATGTTGGCAACAGCTACGTTTAGCAGCTCAAACCGAAAAAACACCTCTCATCTGTTGTCCACTGTTCAAAAAATGCTTCGGCTTAAATTTCGAAATAACATACCCTGCTTGGAATATAATGTTCTGGAAGGAAATATTCAGTGCCAACAGATTCATTATAATCTCCAGTTTCTGCCTGTAGAGCAAGTCCACCAAGAATAAAAGAGGCTTCCTCGTGACAATACAGCTGGCCTTTCAAGATATCTTGTCGCAACTGAAGATAAAACTGATGAACAGTCTTATGATAGCTGTAAAAACACCAGATAAACAGCAGACAGCATCATTAAATGGAAGACAAGTACTTTGGGTATTACTGGTAATAATATTAAAATGCTCATACTATGACAAGATAGAATGGATAAGACCTCTTACTAACCGAGCACGGTTAGCCATACTGGGGAACAATGGTCCAAGGACATTGCAGTACAAACCGAGTGGAGTGACGTCCATACAAAACCGTCCAAGGGCCAAAATTCCCCCGTACAGTCTCAGGCAAGTGAGGTTAGCAAATTGTTGATGAATGTTGGAATATTCACCAGTCTGAGAGCCAATATTCACTCTGACGAAGGGCTAATGCTCAAAACATCAGCTTTCAAATTTCTTTACAGTGGTCAATTTACCATATCCACCCAGTTGATAAACCCACTTCTGTGTGACAAGACAGAGCCTCGACAGAATAGAGAGATTAAGCAAGTTACTGTGCCCCTTTTGTATTCCGTAGAAAATGGCAGACAGTAGGCTGCTGCTTGCAGATCATAAGTCTTGGAAATTTTGGCTGACAGAAACCTTAGACAACTTGTAATTTGGTGGGTCACACTTGAATTGGTGACGCGCTCGTGGTTCTTGTCTCCTGAAACGCCTTTCTGTTTACTTGCCACTTGTTCTTCTGATATAATGTCAACTCATTAACCCACCCCTAGGGGGCGAGACTTTCGGTAATACAATTTACTCTGTCTAATGCCAGACAATTTTACTTGAAAATGGGCAGTGGCACTGGAGTCAATGGGTTATTTGCCACAATTGCTTGTAATCTCGCAATCTGATTGGCTAATTTACCCTTGTCGATAAGAGTCTAGAAAACCCTGTACACGTCATGCTCGCGTCAATTTGTCACGCAATGTAATAGCCAATCACGAACCTGATTTTGGGAAATAAACCAATCATATTGCGAGAAAGTTACAGACAACGCTTGCTCTTTCTCAGCCGCACCTCAAGAGTCCACAACATTTTGACCACTGAACCACTTTCGATTTGTTAAATTGCCGTCATCATGCACACACTATTGGTAGCTGTAGGATCCATTTGCACACCACTTAACTCTTAGAGGGACAGCTTGCCCAAGTGGTTACAGAGTTCCAGTTCACGAATTCCAGTCCCCCTCTTGATTTGTTCTGGTTAATTAATCACTCATTAAAACCTATTTACCCCTAAACTGGCCATACTTTGTATTTTACTCTGTTTTAACACCAGACGATTTTACTTGTCAATGGGGAACCCCCAGCAGTCAATGGATTAATCACTCACTGAAAAACTACGTCCCATTTAATCCCTTGTTTGACCATTCATTGAATTATAAATCCTGCCTTACTCACTACTGTACCTACCTATAAAATATCTAAAACCACTTAAGATCACCCAACAATCTTCTTTAGCGGCAGGGCAACCTGCCACTACCCATTTACAGATGTAGGACATTTTAGAAATTTTTTTAAAAGTAAAGAAGGAAAAGAAAAGAAAAGAAACATGTATGTAATTAACAAAGTACTATGAAATTATTTTTTCATTAGACATGAAAAGTCCTCCAGAGAGGTGGTGGTTAAAGCATTACGACTAATAATCTTAGAATGTGTTGCTTCCTTGAGGACTTAATGTCTCACAGCTTACCTCAACAATGTAACACTCTCCACATAAAATTTCACTCTAAAGTTAAGAACAAACTTTTCTGTGACTTTCCCCTTCAAAAGAATGAAAAAGATGATTTTCAATAGATAGTTTATCCATTTATCTAAGACATAAAATAATGCCTCATTTTCAGCAGTAAAAGGCCATAATTACATGTAAAATCACAAGTTAACCCAAAGTGATTCTCAAAACTATTAAGAACAGAGCCATTGAAAAATAACTTAACATCAATGTTAATTCTTTTAAAGTGCATATGACAATTTTTTTTATTAGCTTGTTCGAAAGAGCTTTCAAAATGGTGAAGAACAGCGTTTATTTTATTGTGATAGCACTCTTGGTAGCCGAGCTATTCAAGATTTTGATTTATGCAAATTAGATGACTTGTGACGTCACATAGTGGACACAAAATAATTATTACGTAATTTAATCACAAAACATGGAATATCTTTGCAAATACCAAGTCTGCAGGGTTGAAATTTTGCGGGGTTGATGTGCTACCAAAACTACATGTTGTAATAGTGATTATGATGTCACCATAGCAACATACTCGTTACCAGACCTCTACCTTTCCGATATCAAAAATGCTTGCTTTGTTGCTTCAGAGTCTACCAGACTTCCTTGTGCTTGTGCTGTGTAATGTCCATATTCGGTCACACACACTGAAT
>NC_090885.1:11684469-11686969 GCF_036669925.1 Montipora capricornis | reverse complement strand
TCGTGAGTCTCCTTCAGTCCCTTGGTTTTACAATAAACCTCAAGAAATCATTACTGATTCCAACACAAGCGATAACCTTCCTGGGTTTCCAAATAGACTCAACGTGCATGATGCTATCTCTCCCGGCAGAAAAAACCGACAAAATTCTAGACTTTTGTCGCAGTCTGCTCGTTTCTCAAAGTATCACATTGCGAAACCTAGCAAGTTTAATAGGTCTGTTAGAGTCCTCGAGACCAGCCATTTGGCGAGCTCCACTTCACTTTCGTCACTTGCAATCAGACCTGATAAGGGGCCTACAAATGAACCAGGAGTCTTACGACGCCTTGATTGCCCTGTCACCGAGTGCCAGAGTAGAACTTGCTTGGTGGTTGAAACACACCCTCAATGCAAACGGCAGTCCTGTACACCTTCCTCCGCCGGATATGATCATCACAACCGACGCCTCCAAGAAAGGTTGGGGTGCAGTGCATCAATCCTTTCAGACCAATGGCAGATGGTCTCAAAAAGAGTCTCTCCAACACATCAATTATCTAGAGCTAAAGGCGTCCTTTTTGGCCTTGAAAACCTTTCTCAAAGACAAGTCTCACGTATCCGTATCTCTGCAACTAGACAACACTACCGCCATAGCTTACATCAACAACAAAGGGCCCCCCAACTTGTGACTCTGGCATTAGAGATGTGGGATTGGTGTCAGGAAAGAGACATCCTTGTGATAGCTTCTCACATCCCAGGAAGAGACAACGTCTCAGCGGACAAGGAGTCCAGAGAATTCACGGACATGAGCGAGTGGAAGTTGGACCCAATAATTATTCAGCCTTTTCTGCTGAATTGCCAGACCGATCTATTTGTATTGTTTCTTTAGGGGGGATTCGCCCTTCTGTTGGCGTTAAAAAGTGGTTTGAAGCACTAACTGGGAAATTCCTACCATTTGTTGTCTCATGTATTTCTCACTTCATCTGTTCATATAATTTGAATTATAACTTCAGGCCACTTCGCGGCCCTAGTATAATTCTCATTATCTACATCCCTGCTTGAAAACAAGTTGTGTTTTAGTCTCAGTCAAAGAAAGTCTCAAACCACTGAGTGATTTTACCTCTTCTTTCCATTTTGGTGGTGCATATTTAGCAAGTTTAACATCTAAGTCCAAAAAGATATGTTCGCCATCTATAACAAAGAAAGGAAACAAGGAAAAAGATGAGAAAAATCTTATTAAAAGTACATGTATGTCATAGTGGCAAAAAGATAACAACATTATCATCCTTACTCCCCTGGCTGACATCTAGGCATGGTATACTGGCTGATGTTCTTAAGTTCCCCAACGACTGGGTCATGACAAATGAAGAAAGGTTCTTGGCATAATATTATAATGTTGGTGGTTGTTGTTTGGGTGTGGTGTCTGGTTCTTTGGAAAGTTTAAAAATTTTAAAATCAAGCCAATACTGGTCAGCATTGATTGTGGATCTGGCCTGCGTAGCTGGCGGTATTGTTTGCGCGAGAGGCCAATGCCACACAGAGAATGGGCAGGGGCGCTGTGAAATACCGCCTGCCCGAAAACTATGGTTTTTAAAATAATTATCTTGGTAACTGAGCGAAACGAAATTTCTGATTGGTTCAGATATTAAGAACACATCTATCAAATGTTACTTGAAACCTTCGGTAGTAATGTTGACCATCGAAGGAAAGAAATACACAAAGTCGCCGAAATTCTCAGGACTGACTCTTTAGAAGGTGGGAATTCCATTGTAACAAGCTTTTTACTATCACGGCATTCTATGCCTCTAGGGGAAGACCTTTTTCTTGATTTCATGGACGGAAACATGGAGCGTGATGCTTGTACGCTTGAACAAAAAGTGCTGTTTTTCTCTGAGCATGGTCTGTCTTTCAAATTTGTACACAGACATCTGAAACCTTTGATTTATTTTGATGTTTTATCTGCCGCAAGAAACACAAGAAATTTTAAGATAATGATTATTTTGTGCATGGGAATGTTACGCATGACGCCCTAAATTATGCATATTTTTGGAAAAATTAAATTTGTAAAAAAATTACAATTCAATAAAAATCCATGATATTACACAAACTTGTGGTCAGGAGTATTATGTCCTTTTTATGTGTGCCAAGTCTCGGAATTGTAGCTCTAAAAGTATCAGAGTTTTTTTTGTTCATGTTTGCTTCTGTATGTTTGTGCACATGGACTATGCTACTGACCATGACACTTAGATCCACAAATAAAAAGCAAATCAATGACATGGTAACAGGCAAAAGAGCAAGACATATCTTTCAAAAACAATACTATTATAAGCACTTTACAGTGACTTAACACAGTTCATGAATTATTAATTTATTGAGTAACTGGTTCCAAATTACCTTGCTCCTGTGTCAAACCAAAGAAGATCTTCTCCGTTAATCCAAGATATTTGATAACTTGGTCAAACAAAACTTGAGTAGTTGCAGTGGTCTACAGTTGTAGTAAAAAACAAAAATAAGAAGTCGATCTCTC